>NW_006911291.1:0-275851 GCF_000523455.1 Bipolaris oryzae ATCC 44560
GTCTATTGAATAGATTAGCGTTGTCAAACCCCCGGTTACATCCATAACTCTTTTCCATTAAGAATCGCCAGGCAACTCTCACGGCGCTAACCCCAATCCTACTCGCCCTAACCCGGATCGAGCCAGAGAAGTATTAGCACTCCAGACCCCGTGTAACAGTGTGAAGCCGATCAACACTAGAGTGGCTAATACAGAATAGGCGACGACAGTACTAAACACAATATAATATTTCTAACAGCCCTTCTAAGTTTATGCAAAATAGCCTTATAAATAAGTGCTTTATTACCGCGGTACAATACTAGCGATAGCGCGACTTCCAAGATACTAAAATCGCAGATTCTTTGCGGCACGGGGGGATTTGCGTGTCGCAGGGGGGGACGTTATACACATAATTTTTTTTAGTAATCGTAGAATCCCTTTCCGGACTTCTTGCCTAGCCAGCCTGCATCTACCATTTTCTTAAGCAATACCGCGGGTCGGTATTTGGAGTCGCCGGTGTCGTGGTATAGGACTTGCATGATAGCGAGACAGGTGTCGATGCCGATGAAATCAGCGAGTTGCAAGGGGCCCATGGGCACGTTAGTACCGTTCTTCATGATGCTGTCTATGTCTTCTTTAGCGCCGACGCCCGTCTCGAGGCAAATGACTGCTTCGTTGATGTACGGCATCAGGATGCGGTTCGCGAGGAAACCAGGCGAATCCGCGGATTTGGAAGGGATTTTCCCCATCTTCTCGCAAAAGGCGAGGGCGGTTTCGAGGGTGGATTGCGAGGTTTGGAGGCCGGTTATAATCTCTACGCCTTTTTGGATGGGCACCGGGTTCATAAAGTGGGTGCTTATGACGCGGGACGAGGCAGAGAGGTCGGTGGGGTCGGTGGTTGTGCTTGCTGCGATCTTGGTGATGGATATGGAGGACGTGTTTGTTGCGAGGATGGCGTGGGAGGGGCAGATTTGGGCGAGCTGGGAGAAGATTTTGTGCTTGAGGTCGGGGATTTCGGGGACGGCTTCGATGACGAAGTCGACGTCTGAGAGGTCGGAGAGCTGAGTGCTGGATGTGAGGCGCTCACGTACGGCGACGGCGTCTTCTTTTGAGATTCGGCCTTTGCCTACGTCCTTTTCGAGGAGCTTGTCGGCGAACTTGAGGCCCTTATCGATTGAGGCTTGCGAGCTGTCGATTAGTCGCACGGGAACTGAGGCCTTTTGTGCTGCTACGAGGGCAATTCCAAGACCCTGAGTATGTCAGAATGATTGGTATGTCATGTGAGAGATCAATTGATGCGTACCATCTGGCCAGCTCCAATTACACCCAGCTTCTTCACCTCAGCGGCGGCCCCAACAGAGGGGGTGGAGCTAAAAGTACGGCATTGGTGTCTGGTTGCGCACCGGGCGGCTTGTCTTGAGGCTGCAGAAAACATTGTGATTGTTTGTATCGGTTCCAATGGAATTGAAGTGCAAGCACTGAGTATAACGAGCAAATTGTTCTGATGCACAGCATGCCACGGGGCCAGCCGATTGGAACCGCGCACAGCTAGCCGAGGCATGACGTTGACTGGTGGGCGGGCCAGAATGCGGCAGAATGCGGGACGCTCAGCCCTATGCTTGGCGAGTTTGCGCTGTTTGAACCAATTTACGCGTCGACGCGTCTTTGGGACTAACACCAAGAACGAATTGATGGGTGAATGAATATACGGTCATACGGCACCTTGACACAACCACGACGACAATGGCCCAGACTACCCTCGACGAGTGGGTGTCGGACCCTGTCAACCCTGAAGTGCGCGCCCATGTGTACAGTCTAATTTCTGCCGTACGTCTTCTTGCTCACTTGTACCATTCGCCGCTAAATAGTCGTCCAGCTTGGCGGTATCGGCGACGATGGAACATATTCGCTCGGGCACGATGCTCTACTATGTCTTAAGGACCTCCGAAAATGGCTCAAGTTTGCGGACGGAGCCCATAACCGCCGGGACGTTGCTCGGTGCATGGCAGAGGCAAACCTCGTTAAGGGAGACTTGCTAGAAATCCTGGCAAAGATATCGCCGACAGTTGTAGAAAGTGGATGGAAACACAAAATCGCAGTGGCCACACGTATGCAGCAGTATCATATTGTCTGGCTCCTTACTGACTGTCTCAGTTGAACTCCTCGTCCCTCTAACATGGCCTTTTGAAATCGACCCCACCGAAGCGACCGTCAACCACCATCGCCATGGTCCCTACATCCAGCTTGCCCAGATGGGCTACAAGCGCGCAATTCTACAATTTGACCGAGACAGGACCCTCCAGACTGCCGTCAAAATCGCTCTTCCGTCCATGGCAGTGCCCCTCCGAGAACGAACGCCCCGAGACGAAGGCATCATTCGCATCGCCTTGTACTTTATACGCAATATCGCCATGCTTTCACCCCCGAACAGCGCACCCATGGATATTGACGAAGCCGAGGTGTCTCGTTCTGCTACCATTGACACCTTTCATGAGCAGGATATATTCCAGGCCATACTAAGTATTGCGTCAAGCATCGGAGAGGACTTTGTCAGTCAGGACGTCATAATCCTCGAGATTCTGTTCTTTCTCCTCAAGGGAATCGACGCCGAGAAGTTGTTTATGGAGGACAAAAAGCTGAATTCAAAGAACAACGACGAACTTAAGAGCCTGATTCAGAAGGAAAAGGCCATGCTTGCAGGCTATGCACGCAACGCACCAACTAGACACAATCGATTCGGCACAATGATCTGGATAAAACGAGATGACGAGAAAGTTACTACAATCTCTGGACAGGACGTGCTGGGCAAGGCGCAGGCCAGTATGCAAAAGATGGATGAAACCAAAAAGTGGAACAAGCCCAGGCGACCCGGACGCAAGCAAGATAGCGCTGAGGAGAGGGAGGAGTTTGACCTGCCAGTGCCTCTGTCCTCTTCAGCCCGCAAACACATCAAAGCCTTTGTTGAAGAGTTCCTCGACTCGTCATTCAACCCCCTGTTCCTACACCTTCGCAAGGCCATCGAGCGGGAAACCGAACGAGTCGAGACAAGGCACCCCAGGCAGTTCTTTTACCTCGTTTCATGGTTTCTACGAGCAGAGTGCGCTCGCCGGCGGACAATGAAGGAGAGGGCCGCTGATCCCAAGAGTCCAGAGGTTTTGTCTGCCGAGGACGAAAGCTACGGTCTGGTCGCCGAGGTCATGAACCAGGAGACCTTTATCCTACTCAACCGTTTCATGCAGAGGAGCCAGGACGAGAAGGCATGGCGAGATCTGAATGCTGGGCTCAAGTGCTTCACACAAATCTTGCTGACTGTACATGAAATGTCAGAGTCGGCACTAGAAGATGACCAGGAGATTGCTGAAAATATCCAGAACCGTATCTTCTATGAAGAAGCAACACACGACCGGATAGTCGCCATCTTGAGATCATACAAGGATCAAGGTTTCGGCTATTTAGATGCTGTCACTGAGCTATCTCATGTCTTCTTGCGGATGCTGGAGCGCTATTCCAAGCAGAATGTGGACATGCAAATCCGATCAAAACGAAGGACACGCAAGATTAAAAAGAAGAAGGCAGAAAAACAGGGGGAAGAAGCAGAAGAGGAGGGCCATGTTTCCGAGACCGAAGACATTCAACAAGCCCAGAAGACTGTTTCGGAGCGCAAGTTTGACTTTCACCGCTTTTCGGCAAAGTTTGTGAACCAGAGCAGTATCAATACCTTTGTGGCTTTCACTAGGTACTTTAACGATCTGGACACTGAGCAGTTGAAGCGTGCACATCGCTTCTTCCACCGCGTGGCGTTCAAGATGGAGCTGGGGGTACTCCTATGCAGAGTTGACATTCTCCATCTATTCAACAAGATGATGAAAGGTCCTGGAGGCCTTGATCCAGAGTCGCCGGTTTACAGGGAATGGGACGAGTTTGTCAAGCACTTCTTCAGACAAGTAGTGAAGAAGGTGCAAGAGAGGCCAGAGCTTGTAGTCGAGATGTTGTTCAGCAAGATCCCGGCAACTCTCTTCTTTCTTGAACATGGCTACGAGCGTGAGGTGCCGACCAAAGCACCACGAGCACCGGCAGAGCTGGAAGTCAAGCCTGGCCTAGAACCACCAGAGAAAATTGGTGTTGCTGTTGGCGTGCTTGTCAATCAGTCCAAATCAGACGCCCTCCGGTGGGTCCGAGATGTTCTCACATCAGCAGCTGAGGAGCGAAAGGCGTGGGAAGAGGCTGCAGAAGCACAGAAGTTATTGACTGCAGAGATGGAGCGCCCTGAGGACGAAACACCAGCCGAAGATACAGAGGCTGAGGCGGCCAAGCCGCCATCCATTGGTAAGCAAAGTTCTGAAAGATTATCTCTTTATGTTGGCTGACCGATATGTGCAGTAATCAAACACGACAGTGAAGAACGTCGTGTTGCTATGTTCAAAGACAACAAGCTACGACTACTCATGAAGTTGGTTGGCTTCGAACGACTAGGCGAACATCACGATCCAGACGCTGTATGGGTCGTACCATCAAACCTCACATCAGCACAACTACAAGAGTCTATCGATCTCATCCGCAAATTCGAATTTGACCCGCCAACATACGAGGACGGCAAAACACCAGAAGATCTACTCCGCAGCGCGACCGCTGCAACACGCCGCTCGACTCGTCGTGTCGACTTCGACGATGATTCAGACAACGGCATAGACGACGACCCCGAAGACCATGGCGAATACGCCCAAGGCGGTCCCACAACACGCGAAGGCGACGCTCCCCACAAGAAACTCAAGCGACGGCGCCGCCAACGCTCCCCCGTCGAACTTGACGACGAAGAAAAAGACCGCCGCGCCGAAGCCCGGCGCAAAAAAGAAATCGAAAAGCAAGCAAAAGCCCTCAGCACAATGTTCGTCCACGACTCGGACGATGAAGACTGGGACGCAGAAAAAGACGCGGCCTTCTTTGCCCGCGAAGAAGCCATCCGCCAGGAAAACATGCAAGTCTTCAAGAAATCCCTCGTCCTCGGTACCGTCGAACCTGTTGCTTCGAAAAAGCGCAAAGCAGATGATCCGACGGAGAAGAGTAAGCGGCGCAAGAGCCCGCCGAAGCGGAAAGCGCTGTTTGATGATAGTGACGATGATGAGGAAGACGAGAATCGCGCGAGTAGTAGAGCTACATCCGAAGCTGCTGGAAACGACCTAGATGATGGAGAAGAGGAGGAGGATACACCGCTCTCCTCGCAAAACCCCGGGGCAGCGACGGCGAGTGAGGGAGATGTTACGCCGAGGAAAGAGGTAACTAGTGGGGAGAAGAGTGTGGATGTTACGATGACGAATGCGGATTCGGATGATGACGACGATGATGTTGCTGCGCCGACTAGACGGCCGGTCAAGAGAAATACGAGGGCGGGGTTTGTGGTTGATAGTGATTCGGAGTGAGGAGGGCGTGAGTGTGAGGATTTGGTGAATTTTGGTTTGTGCTGTGGGATACCCAGTCTTTTTTACGTCAATGAAAGATTTTGTTGTGGTGATTTATTGGATTAAGTTGCGTATTTGTCGTGATGTCTTTGCAATGGTGATGGGAGATGGCTTGTCCCTTTTTACAATGTGTCTTGGGACAATCATGTGCTGAGGACTCGTAGCGCGATATTCTAGATAGGGGATGGTTAAGATCTTGAGAGTAGCCGTGTTTATCTTTTGATGGACGTTTGAATCCGAGCTGGGGGAGAGAGGAGTAGTCTCACTTCTATATACGTCTGACTGGGCAAAGCATAGCGGTAGAGCCTTGTTTGAAAGGGTATATCTGGGCTGTTGGACTTGCTTGTAGTCTGTCTCTTTTTCCTCTTTCTGTGTGGTGAGAAGTTGTGCCTATGTCGTCGGTGCGAATTCATAGTCTAAGCGAAATAGTGACAGTCACGGTCAAAAGGCAGAGTGTATCTTATAGGGTAGAATTCATGTTCATTTGATCAAGTCTGGTCCGTTATGGTCTGCAGGCTAGACCTGTGGAGTGGGGTCTGTTAGTGGACCTGCGTAATCTAGAATACATGATAGCAAGTTATATGCTTGTTTTTTTTTTCCGATGCCTCGCCCGTCGCATGTCACCAAGTCCTGTCCCCATGGCAGCTGAAGCATCTTGATTTCGAGTCATAGTAAATCCCATGATCTCATGGCTGCCGGCACGGTCTAGCAATGGCTTTCAATGTATCTACCAGAGCTTGATGAGGATATTTATCAAGAACATCGAGAAGGCCAGCATCCAGTTCGTCCTTCTCCTCCAGGTGATATGCAAGTTTTGAAGCAATAATGCGCCGAAGTAGAGAACTGGAAGGGGTTTTTTTCGTAAATCACGCTTACACACTCTGCTGTAGGCCAGCGCATATAGCAAAATAGGGTCTCTCGCATCTCGTTAAACATCTGTCGGGTGAAAACTGAATCGATGATCTTTTTTCCGTAGATGTGTGCTTTTGCAAGCACAATGAAGTTTTTCTCCGCTTCTCTGGAGAAATTTTTATCATCAAAATTGCATTCTTCCATTGTCATGCATAGCTTGCTTGAAATTTTACCCGTGTACAGCCACTCGATGTACATCTTGACCGTTTCCGTGCAATCCTCAGGAAGATCGATGACATGGGGTTCGTCTTTCAAGCCAGCCCACTCTTTTTTCATGGCGGTTTGAAAGAATTTTGAGCTCTTGCAAAGGACACCTTGGTGAACGTAAAGTCCGTCAGTGCCACCAGCGGAATTTTTGACGTTCAGCGTGACGATTGGGTCGCGTGGGCTGTACTTATTAGAGACTGAATTCACATTTGTGCAGTCGAACTTACTCCATCTTGGTCGTTTTGTAGAAAAGAGGGCTTTTCGAGCTTTGCAGTCAGAGCCAGTGTTTTGATAACATTCGGGAGTGAGTTCAAAGGAAGGAGTGCAATTGCAGTTTGCGTTACGAGACCTTGGCGGCCTCTTATTTAGACTTGCGAGACTGTGGGAAGTGACTGCGGCTGGTCCTATCACTTGCCTGAAGTACAAACCATGGTCACTGTAATATGACGTCGCCATCGTAGTGAGAGAGACTGAGAGAAGGCAGGTAATTCAAGAGTGAAATTGAAAGAAGATGAGACGTACCTTACGACGTCGCTAGACATCCATCGTAACGGGTTAAATGAGATACTTTCTTACGCTGGAAAATTGGTACTCCCTACCATGAGGTATGGTAGGGGTATGATGGTGGTCGTACGGGCCGCGGGTAGAGGTTGGGTAGGGGTAGGGTAGGGTGTTTTGTGAACCCAACCCTACTTTACCTCTACCCTCCATCTCTACCCTTCTACCACCGTATAGCTGCGAACAACGCGGCTGAAACCGAGTAGTACTAAATCAAATCAAATCAAGCAAACAAGCCAATAACACTGGATTTCAATGCCAGAGAGATCAAAGCATAGTCACATGCATATCCACATCACTAAATCATGAAACAGGAAAAGGATTGTAATTCAAGGACACTTCTACAAGTCTACCTAACACATCCATCCACTCATCCATCTATCTATCTATCTATCTATCTATCTGATATACCTCGCCTTCACAAGCAGGGGATCCTTAGCCCACAAAAAGTGCACCTTCTGATCCAGCCAACCCGCACTTTCCGGACACAACTCGAAATCAAAGTGCCAGGTAAGCGATGCAAGAATAACGCGCATCTCATGATTAGCCAGGCTATTTTCCCCAAGAGTGTTAGCTTGTCTTTCTCTTTTACTCGGAAATCTTTTCCGGGAGATGGAAAAGAAACTTACTTCTGACCAATACAATTGCGCGGCCCAACAGAAAACGGATTGCACGCATTCCTGCGATCACTATCGTATCCGGTTCCGGGGAGCCAGCGGTCGGGGATGAAGGAATCCGGATCTTTGAAGTTGGAAGGGTGGTGGTAGGCGGCGTAGTGAGGGATCGCGACGCTGGTCTGGAGAGATAAGAAGGGTTAGCTAGCTGGTTGTGTAGTTCGACGCTTTTGGCGTAGGATGTTGACTTACGCCTCCTGGGATCCATTCTCCACAGATCATGTTGCCACCCTTTGGTGTGATGCGGAAGAAGGCGATTGGGCCGGGCGGGTAGATGCGAAGGCCTTCTTGGATGCATGCGTTGAGGAAGGGGAGACGGGCGAGGTTTTCGAGGTGTAGGTCCTCCTTTCCTAGCGCTCTTACTTCGGCTTGGAGTCTCTGCATGTAGTGTGGATGCTTTAGCAGAAGGAATGTCAAGCCACTCATTAACGTGGCGGTAGTTTCCGTTCCAGCCATCATGAATGCCTGTGCGTGTGCCGTCATCTGCTTCTTTGACATGTCTGGTAGTTGCTCGGCCTTCTCCATGGCAAGCTTCCAGATATCGGGTTTCCCGATGTCGATGCCTCGATTCAGCCGCTTCTCTACTCGCTCGTAGGAGTGGTTGTAGTGAAGGCGTGCGCCCTCCATGACTTCTTTGGTCATGAACATCTTGGTTAGAAATTTCAAACTCTTGTACTCCCGTGCCAGACGTGCGATTGACATTCTTCTAACGTTTTCGAGGACGGCCTGGACCCAAGGCGATAGCTCTGATTGCTCGAGGAGACCAAGAGGCTCTCCGAAAGCTAGATCTGCCATAACGTCAAAGGTCATACAGTTGAGTAGTTTGACGATGTCGAATCCAATAGCTGGGGTAGCTGTTGCGTTGTTCTTGATGATCCTTACGAGTGAGTTGAGGTAACCTTGGATCAACGGCTCCTGCAGCTTCAAAGCCTTGTCGCTAAATGCCGGTGCAAAGACCCTTCGATGCGTCCTGTGAACCATTGTATCGGGCTGCGAGCCTAAAGATAATGTACCAGCGAAGTCTGGCCCGAATGTCGCGGGGTCTTTTGTGTTCTCAAGGCGCTTGCCCGCTCCAGGGCCAGCGATATCCTTCCAAGCTTCAGGTGTCACGTAACTCAGTCGATTAGGCCCAAGCCGCACGACTTCACCGTATTTCCTGTGCATTTCTGCTTCCCATGCTACCTCTTCGCCACGAAGAACCTTATAGGAGAAAACCAATCCAGTGGCTGCTGCGAGTTTTGGCCCGGGGACTAGTGAGGCGGCTTAGTGGACGACATCGTTTGGACGAGTAGGCTTTACATACATTTTCGTAAAGGGTGGAGATACAAATTATATAAGCGGGTAAGGATGAATTGCACGATAGCCTGCGTTCTAGTTAACGAGTTGTCAAGATGAAGTAGTGATAGGCCCCCTTACTGCACCAAGGAGGCAACCAAACATCGTCCATAGACTTTTGGCCTCCAGGAAGGTAGAAATGTGGTAAGGATGTTGTGGATTCCCCATGGTGAAAAATTAGGATCTGAATCATGCGTTTGGGATCCTCTCTGTATCACGGTGGGTGTCTGAAAGATGTTTGCAATGGTTAAGCAGCAACACAAGAGGAGAGCTTTTAAATCATAGATGGCAGATGATGCTCGTACGAGCCATATAGTGGATATGATACAAATGAATGTCTCATTGGTTAACAAGACCCATTTGCGATCATCGCACTATAGGGGGCGGCGCATCGGGGCATCGGAGCATCGGAGCGTCGATGTATCTCTATGTAACAGTTCATGAGAACAATAGAAAGTGAGTAGTACGTAAGTTGTAACCATACAAAGCGAGAACTTGGGTTTTCGGAATTCAATGGCCTTTTCGCACTTGAGGGCCCTTTCTGGAGACCAGTTGACACGTGTGTTCAATATGTAACCTTCTGGGTTGCTCTGTTCTTAGACATAGTAACAGGTCGTTGTAACTGTTAAAATCCCTCATATAATGTGGAGCCTACAAGCAATAGACCTGCGTAACTGTAACGCATATGTAGAGCGCACTATTGGATAGAGCAAGGAATAGGAGCATAGCTAAGATTAAAGTACTCGTCACACAACAGGGTTGTTATGGGCACGGGAGAGGGAAACAATAGCAAATAAATAGTCTGTCTTCACTATAGATGAATAGCTACCGAGCCAAGGTAGTGTTCATAAGGCTTACATTCAATTTGTTGAGTAAGACGTGACTAAGAGGGCCTCCTTTGGGCTGATAGTCCACAAAGGGAGCCATGGGGGTTCAGAGGAGGCTAGAATCTGGCAGTACTCTCTTGAGACCGGTAAAAGAGTAGCGGCCGTAGTATTGAGGTAGCTACTGGTGCTAATACTAAAGTACTAAAGCAGTTTGCGGGCAATTAGGTCTAGACCAACGACGTTCGCTATTCATTTATTGTCCCCGCTATTTACCCCGCTCTTTCTTTGCCTTGAACCTTTGATGCTAGCAGGGAGGATGACTACAATACATGTGTCCATGGGGTCATGACTAGCATGTAAGGAGTATGTAGAGCGAATGATCTTGTATGTGTCTGTCTAAAAGCCAACGTCTTCGTATCGAAATAGGCTGGTATAACTGCCAATAGGCGATGCAGAACCAACAGGCATATCTGTATTGTGAGTGCGATGTTCCATGCGTGCGGTACCCGTGAGAAGTTGTAGCTCTACATGCAAGGCTCCAACTTACACAACGTTGATGGGATCCAGGTGGTCTACTTGATTTACTCCCACAGAGACCTGTTGCTTGCTAGATGCAACTCGATGTCCGATTGGGTTTTCAATTGTAGGGCGTTAATGCACACCAAGAATGGTATAATGTCGAATCTGGAGTAAGCATTGCAAATATTATCGCAGAGGAGACTACCGGATGCCTCAGCGGTTGTAATAAAGTCTATAGCCGTTCGACACGTAGCAGACAACCGCCATGCAGCTACCAGGCTAATGACGGCTGCTTTTCCTATCGTTTGTCACATTTATTTTCCGAAATAAAGCCCGAACGTGTAACAGTGTGGGATCGTCTATCCACGTATTGCATATTATGGCTCTGCGTTGTTCAGCTTTCTATTTATCTTTGAAAACGAACTTTGCAGCGAACCATAACCAAGTAAACTTTGGAATACATAATTTTCGAATCTGCAGGTTGCATAATATTTGCTTCCACGAAAACCAAGGCAAGGAAACTATGCCGAGTACTCGGAGCGTTTGCGAGGGTGGCGCAAAATTTTAAGTTTGAACATTGGTCGATGACTAGGCCGATGTTGTGATCTAGAATGATTATGTGATTATGTCGAACAAGGATCCGACATGTGGCCCAGTGGCGTACTCGAAGGTTGTCCATGAAATGGACTAAATATAAATCTTTGACAGAAACTTTTATCGGAAACAGTCTTGGATGCGTGTAGTATATGTCAGTCAGCACGAAGACGAGAGGCCGTAGTGGAAAAGTCAAACTGGAAGGTTTGGTCGTGTGTGTCGTGTGTGCTTGCAACTCATCCTTTTCAGGTGGATGACAGTAAGCTTACTGCCGTTGCAGAAAATTTGTATGATTCAGATGCATGTTGTCAATGCCAGAGATAAGGCGAGTGAAGATAGCTTACAATTGGGTTTGGTTGGGCTTGAAGGCTCGTTTGTTGGGCTTACTGTTCATTATCCGGGTCCGACCGCGGCGCAGTTGCCATGCCGAGTTGTCGCCGCCACCAAGCCTCTCACCGGAAGAGGCGCACCCTTCAGCTACATGCCAACATTCTCCAACCAATGGACTATTGTCTAACAATCTCTCCCGTGGTCTTGTCCAAACGGGCCACGACTGCTGCAGATGAGGCTGGAGCGGACAATAGCTTCAGTGCCAGCAAGGATGCCGGGTAGATAGCCGAGATGGTGTGGCCGCCATGGCGGGATTGCGGGAGTTTGGTTCGTCGATGCTGGAAGCGCGGCAGATCGACGGTATGTGTATGGAGACCTGGTCAGAATTCAGGTAGCGGCGCAATTCGGAGGGGGACAGGGCAGATACATAGAGGGCCAGTCTCTCCTGACTCTAGGTTTTAGCTCTAAACCACGGATTCCGCCGCTTCTTCTTCGGTGCAGCAGCTGGAGACGAGTGGATCATTGTGGAGAAAAACAGCCCGGGAACAAAGAGTGACATCACCAACACCGCCATTCCTATCCCACCTACTCTTCCGCCCTGCATGTCCCCTGCGACCTGGCACTTGGCAGCATGGACCGAACCGCCCAGCATCTCGCAATCACCCGACCGCCTCCCGCCGATAGCTTCCCATCCATTGCCAGCATCCAGAGGCCGGCATCACGTGCGTCGACCGAGTCGGTGTCGAGCGCAGAGGAGAGGCTACAGTGGCGCAGTCACCCCAACGTTGCAACTCCGTTTCCAGACTCGACGGAACACAATCCCTTTGATGACCCTAATCTAAACTCGTTGTTGCCGCTGAGCCACCAGGCCGACGGTGCGCGCGAGCAGATACAGAAGGAAGAAGTCGAGGATGCGTGCCACGACGATTCAAAGACCGACACAAACGCATCTGACAAGACCGAGGAACCCAGGCCTTTGGCTCCCATCATCAGCAATGTCAGTACCAGACGTAGCGCCCGAGGCACCCTCAAGAGTGATGTACCCGAGAAGCGGAAGCAGCTGAGCTTCAAAGAGCGAATACGGCATTTTACCTGGACCTGGTTCTGTCTTACAATGGCTACTGGAGGCATTGCAAACGTCCTGTACAGTGTCCCGTTCCGCTTTCGAGGCCTCTATGCCATTGGCTGCATCTTCTTCATCCTCAACATCGTCTTCTTCCTATTCAACTGTGTCATGATCTCTCTCCGTTTCTACTTTTACCCTCGCACCTTCAAGGCCTCGTTTTTGCATCCAACTGAGAGCTTGTTCATTCCCGCCGCCGTAGTCAGCTTCGGCATCATCCTAATCAACGTCAGTCAGTACGGTGTCCACCATTCAGGTCTGGGCAATTGGCTGGAGAGAATCATGATTGTCTTGTTCTGGATGGACTGCGGCCTTGCTGTCTGCTTTTCCGTAGGCATATATTTGCTCATGTAGGTCGTTCCAAGCAGTCTCCTCGCTCATGTACATACTAACCAACGCAGGTGGTCCACAACAACATTCACAATCTCTCAAATGACGCCCATCTGGATTTTCCCCGCCTATCCACTGCTCATCATTGGTCCCCACGCTGGCAACCTAGCCCCCAAGGTCGAGAATCCAACCACAGCCCTCACTATCATCCTGACCGGTTACGTTATCCAAGGAATTGGATTCCTTGTCTCGCTCATGATCTATGCTGCCTTCATCTACCGCCTCATGACGCAGAAGCTCCCTAAGGAGTCGCTTCGCCCCGGTATGTTCATCAGTGTTGGTCCCTCGGGTTTCACCATAGCAGGAGTTGTCACAATGGGCCAGGAACTTCCGAGGGTTGTCGCAAGTGACTTCATGGGAGAGGGGAACGGCGAAATCGCAGGCAAGGTCGGCATGATCTGCGCAAACTTTCTCGGACTCTGGCTCTGGGGCCTTGCACTCTGGTTCTTCCTGATAAGTGTTGGCGCGCATTGGTCGTGTGCTAGGCGAGGAAAGATGGACTTTGCAATGACGTGGTACTCGTTCATCTTCCCCAACACTGCGCTGACAACATCCACTTTTGCAATCTCCCGATGCCTCAACAACAACAGGCCCATTGCATACATTGGTTGTGTCATGACCGTTGGTCTCACAGCCATGTGGTTTTTCGTTATTTTTATGAACGTCCGGGCCGTCTTAATCCACCAAATACTCTGGCCAGAGAAGCAGGAGGATAGGACCGAGGGAGGCTGGAAGCAACAAACTGCCGAAGAGCAACAGAGGAGACAGCGCGAAAGAGAACTCGCTGATGGAGGAGAAAGCATCAGAGAACGCGCATGGAACAGAGCCAAAACTTTTCAGAGGAGAGATCGGGCTCCTACCTTTGATGGCCAGGGAGCACCCATGCCATCATTGGCCCGGGCCCAGACTGAGACAATGGCTAGGAAGAGAAGATGGAGTTTCAGAAGGTGAACGAAGAGCATGAGGTGTAGTTGCGATTTGGAATATGGAGTTGCATAGGAGAGCTCAAGGTTGTTTGTCGCTTTTGAGTCGAATTAGTCGATACCCCTATGAGCGTTTCGCATTAGATTGTACCACTTTTGCATTTACGGATAGAAAAAATAGCAGTCTCTTTATGAATCACAAAAAATTCACTCCAAATTGCTAATACGCTATTTCCAAAAATTATCTTGCAGTGAGGGTTTGTAAGTTGGTTGTTCACGACCCACGGCAACAGCCGTGACGTAGTGGGGACCGTTGCTCCACGACATCCCCACCTCGGCTTCTCCGCAATCACTACTCAACATCAAAATCAAACTCAGATATACCACAACAGCTTGCATAGAAGGCTAAGTCTTGGCACAGCGTTTCAATAGGGTTCATCTGGCGGAGTTGGTGAGTATTGGACTCCGAAGTACCCTCGCGTACATTTCGACTTACATTGATGTAATCTGGACCTTTTTTCCTTCAACCACCCACGCACATCATTTCCTAAGATTATCTTTGGTGACTGTTCTATCATTTTGTATATAATACTTGATACTCCCAGTTCGTGCCAAGTAACACTAACTGAGTACTCGCCAGGCTAGTTGCCAGACCTCGAGCCTCTCTTTCACTCCAAGACTCATACTCTAGCCTAAAATGGCTACCGGAGATAACCAGGGCGGGCCTTCTCATGCCAACGCACCCAAGAGTAACGAAACCTCAGCAAATACAGCCTCAATTGGTGCCATGGGTGACCAAGCAAGTACCGACCCTAGCGATATCGTCTACACGCCTCCCGAATCCATCACTGGCATAGCTTCCTCGCTCGGAAGTGATAACACCTCAACAACGACACTGTCAAATACAAACACACTCACAAACCAGAGCATCTCTGGCGCAGCTTCAAACATCAGCAAGCGCGAATACATCTACTTCCTCCCATACCCCCTCCCACCCGGCACCGAAGTCCCCTACTCGATCCATCTCCCCGAGAAAAACCCACTAAATCTCCCCTCTCACCAATTCGAGCCTACAAATACCCTCGTCCTAACCAGTCCCCTCCGCACCTTCGCCGACATCCGCATCTACAAAGCCTTCACCACATCCACCGCACCCACCCCCAACAGCATCGGCCAAGGCCCCCAGCAACGTCTCGAGTGGGCCTTCGCAGGTACCTCGACATCAGTGCCCATCCAGCCACCTGGCGCATCCGATGGCGGAACCCAAAAGCCACAGGAAGACGAAGAGTGGGAAAACGTAACGCATTCTACATGGAAGCACTGGCTCGATTCACGCTACACCGTCGGTGATCCCAGCATCCCTGTGGATGGGGGCGATATGTATCCGCTGTCTGAAGAATTGACGCTCGAAGTGGGTCATGCGTACCACCCAGCGCTTGAAGCAGTCAAGACGCATGAGGAGATGTGGAGGGATGAAGAAATCAAGTCGACATCTTTACCTGTGACTGGCACTGGAGGAAAGAAACTTTGTGTTGTACTCCGGTGCCACGATGATGCTGCGGGGGTCAGAGGCGTGATTGTGCGTGTGGGACAGTATGTACAGGGTATATTGATGCAGGGGGATAAGACGACGGTGGAGCGCTGGGAGTGGGCGGTGGAGAATGAGGGGGAGGATGAGATGGCGAAGTGGCAGAGGACGGTGAGGATAGGCGGTGCATTTTTGCCCTGTGCGGTGTGTTTCCGGGATGCGGTTCTAGCAGTGGGAGGGAAAGTGCGGTATGGAGAGTTTGAATGGGTGGTTGAGGAGGTTTGGGGATGGGTGTAGAAGAGATTGATTAAGCAACAGTCGAAAGAAAATAATGTAAGAACGCCTGAAATGCAAATCTGAACGGTTGAAAAGAAACCCCTTCGGACACGATGTTAACAGTCGTATCCCCACCCTCCACCCTGCACACTCCTGCCCCTCCCAAAACTCACGTCGACCTCCCTCCCAAAATTCAAGTTGAACCCGCGTCCCCCCTGGATATCCCTCGCAACCCTCAGCCCCTCACTGAACACACTCAACGCGCCATTCACGCCCGCATCCCCCATCCCTAACGACTCAGGCATCCTCGGATCCTCATCCCTCGCCATAACCCTCCTCATCATATCCTCGGTCGCCTCGCCCTGAAACCGCTCAAGCGCCAACCGCCTAATCCCCACCTTCCACGTCTCAAACCACTGCTCCTCACTCACCGTCGTATACCTCTTCTCGCCCCTCTCATCCGTCACGGAAAACGGCCATTCGGCCCTTACAACCGCATACCTCCTCGTCGCAAAGAACAGGAGCGGCCACGAGAAAATCCAGAGAAAGGAGAGGTAGAAGAGCCAGCATACCCAGGTTTTCAGGCGGAGCGTGTTGATGCGGGTCGAGGTGTAGATGTCGATGTTGCGCTCTTCGACGGGGAAGGTGATGCTGATGTTGCCGCGGTAGTTGGTCGAGCGCAGGAGCCCTGTGATGCGGTTTCGGAGCTGGGTTTCTTCTAGGCCGGTGATTTGGCGGCGGAGGCGGAAAATGCGTAACATGCGCGGGGAGGCGCAGTAGCGGTGGCACCATTCTGTCAAGGAAGGTGGAGGGGTGGTGGTGCCGATTTCTATGTCGTTTTTTACTCCGGGGGCGCGGTGGGCGAGGATGGTGCCGCGGTGGGTTTTTTCGCCGTTGGAGGCGGTGACGAGGGACATTGGGGAGGTGTCTGATGGGTCGAAGTTTGGGTGGAGGTAGTGTTGGAGGTTGATTACGATGCGGAAGTCGGTTACGTGGTGAGTTTCTCTCCTGTTGTCGTTTTTGCGGACGGTTTCTTTGTGCGTGCCCATTATGTAGATGAGGGGGACGGGGGCTGATTTGGCGTAGGCGCGGATGGCTTCTTCGAGTTGGGCTGGGTCGGTGTCGTACGCGGGTTCCATGACATCGACTGTCTCGACTACACAGGGCTTGCCGCACTTGAAGCTGGGGCGGTCGTGGTTTGTTCGCGTCGAGGGTGGCGCCACATGGCGGATGGGAATCGCTGAGGCGGAAACATGGTTGCTGGCTTCGCTGTCGCTGTACGAGGGAGGCAGGCCAGAGGGTTCTGGCAGGTCGGTGTAGGCATAGTCGTCTCGTGTGGTGTGGAGTGACACAGCTTCAGGGTCGTCGCGATAGCTGGGCGGAGGAGGGACGGGCTTCCCCATTTTGATGTATAGGGGTGCACGGCACGATGGGAGAGGAGTAGTGAGAGAGCAGAGATAGTGGAGTTAGGAAGAAGATCATCAGTCCTAGTAATATCCAGAGGATGGCAGGCGACCCGTGAAACGCCACATGAGTCTCAGCGCCCACTATCAGGCAACCATTGGTTTATTGGCATGTGAAGGATTCTGATACGCGCCAAGCATCTGCATCTGCTAGCATAATTTTAAATGCCACAAGGTGGTGTGCATATTGGTGAATTTCCATAGGTGAAAGTCATTCACGTGCCCTTCCTCGCATGTGTCTTGAGACGAGGCGGCGTATACAAACATGACGCGGGGAAGGGTCAGGCACGGAGACGCTAGTGAAGCTTAACTCCGGAGCCAAAAATTTGGAGCTCGACGCGACAGCGGCCCGGCCAAGGACATTGCATATTCACTGTACAGTCATATCCCGTGTCTGACTGGACTACAGCCTCAAATCTGGCCTCCGTCACTCCCTGGATCCGCCGTATATGTGGATTGCGAGCGCGCCCAGTCATCACCCGCAAAGCATGGGCTACCGGTAGCTTTCTTCTTCGCGCATTCCACACAACCTCCACCATGGCTTCCAACGACGTTCCCATGGCCGACGCAGTGGCGCAAACCATCGACGCAGCTCCCCAAGCCGGTCAGCATATATCCCACGAAGGCAAAGAATATACCACCATCAAGGAAGGCCTGGCGCATATTCTTGTCCCACATGGCGTACCCACCTCGACCGATCCAAAACTGTCCAAGGAAGAGACCCAGAAGCAACAGGTCTTTTACAACCCCATTCAACAGTTCAATCGTGATTTGAGCGTTTTGGCCATCAAGACATTTGGTGAGGATTCTATACGGCGGAAATTGAACAAGCATGAACAGTTCAGGAAAAAGAACGAGCGCAAGAAACAGCGCGCCCAAGCGAGTCGGGCAGCAGGAGATGCGGCGGAACCTGTCGACGAAGCGCCCGAAACGTCCGGCGCCGAGGATGAGGCGACCAGAAAGAGGAAGCTTGCGGAACTTGAACTAGAGAATACTACGGGTCCTTCCAAGAAGCAGAAAACCGCCCCAAACGGGAGCGAGGAAGAAGTGGAGAGCGGAGAAAAAACATCCTGGAAACCACCCTTTAGTATCCTGGACGCACTATCTGCTACCGGTCTACGTGCTCTCCGATACGCCAAGGAGATTCCCTTCGCAACCGCTGTCACTGCCAACGATATGTCTCCCAAGGCGGTAGAGTCGATCAAGCTCAACGTCAAGCACAATAAGCTGGAGGACACCATTACGGCAAATACAGGCAACGCTATAGCCTACATGTACAGCTTCTGCGACAAAAAGGGCTACGATGTCATTGACCTTGATCCATATGGCACTGCCGCTCCTTTTATCGATGCCGCTATTCAAGCCGTCAACGACGATGGACTGCTCTGCGTCACCTGTACCGATTCGGCCATATTTGCGTCACATGG
Source organism: Bipolaris oryzae ATCC 44560 (assembly GCF_000523455.1). Lineage (NCBI taxonomy): Eukaryota > Fungi > Ascomycota > Dothideomycetes > Pleosporales > Pleosporaceae > Bipolaris > Bipolaris oryzae. The sequence continues at coordinate 18,522 of NW_006911291.1, forward strand.
ATACCTGGAAAAGACTTACTCGCAGTATGGCGGCCTGCCCTTCAAGGGCGAGCCATGCCACGAGGGTGGACTGCGCTTGATCTTACATGCCATAGCATCCTCAGCTGGCCGCTATGGCATGGCTGTTGAGCCTTTACTGTCCCTCTCCATCGACTATTACATTCGAGTCTTTGTGCGAGTGCGAAAAGCGCCCAATGACGTAAAGCTACTCGCTGGCAAGACGATGCTCGTATACCACTGTGAAAGCGGTTGTGGCGCATGGTCTACACAGTTTCTGGCACGGAACAAGGTCACCAAGAACAAAAACGGCGACCCGATGTATAAACATGGCTTTGCACAGGGACCCTCCGCGGATCAGCATTGCGAGCATTGCGGACACAAGACCCACCTCTCGGGACCAATGTACGGTGGCCCGCTGCACAACGTTGGCTTCATCGAAAGAGTACTAGCGCAGCTCAATGAGGCCGACCGGCAGACGTACCCGACAATGGATCGCATAGAGGGCATGTTGCACACGGCGTTGGAGGAAATCACGTTTGGAGCAAAGCTAGAAAAGTCGAATGGTGCACAAAAGACTGAGGTTCTGGATCCCCTTATTCCCAAGGCCGATCCTGCAGAAATAGATCACCATCCCTTCTTTTTCATACCCAGCGCAGTTGCCAAGGTGGTTCATTGTTCCGCTCCGCCGTTAGCAGCACTACGGGGAGCGCTACGACATGCAGGGTTTAGGGTGACGATGAGCCATTGCAAGCCAGGATCGATCAAGACGGATGCGTCGTGGAAAGACATTTGGCACGTAATGCTTGAATGGGTGCGGCAACGAGCACCGCTCAAAAACCCAATCAAGACAGGAAGCCCGGGACATGCCATTATGGAAAAGGCCAGTGGAACCGGCTATACCAGAAGCATCCCTCCAGAGTCAGCGCCTGCCGACTCGGCGCCAACAGCGCAAGAAGATGCCGAGATGGCCGATGGTGGCCCAGAGACAAACGGGGCCACGCAGCTGCCAGCTTACCTCGAGACCAAGTTCGAAGTCAATTTTGACGAAAAGCTGGGTAGGGATCATGACCGGGGAAAGTACGTCCGCTACCAGCTTGCTCCACGCGAAAACTGGGGCCCAATGGCACGCGCAAAGTGATCCAGGTGTAACGAATGAAAAAATAGCAAGTAACACATCCCTGCCTGCACACGTTGTCTTTGCGATGTCGCCTTGCATTTGCATCGTTTTGCAGACTCGTCTCCAATAATCATTGTCTCTGCATCCGCCCAATATGGACAAATGTTGCGCAAGTCAAACGTCATCGCACCTGTGCTGAGCCAGGACGACAGCAGCCACCAATCGCTTCACCAGGTAGTTTCAATTCATCTCGTTCGTGCGCCCTTTATGCGTCTATTGTTTTTCCCTTAGTCTAGGCGACCATTTTTCGATTCTCATGCTGCCTCCAGCATCTTGGACAGGGGCGACACTCAGATGCCCGCATGCCCGCATCTAGCAGCCAAGCGGAGATTTGTCTGCACCTGTGCCTTGCATATTAGTTATTTGGCGACCGGCTGATGACGGCGGTGTGGATGAACGTTTGGACAGGATCCTCGAGGAAAGAGTATACGCGAGGGCAAGACTCCGCGGAGTAGGCTGGCTAAGACGTGCCTGATTTCTCAGCACAAGTTGTAGACCCGATGTAGGCTTAAGCGTTGTGCTACTCCCGAACAAGATCGGAACGGTTGACCTATTTTGCGGGGCGGGAATACTAGCGGCTCAAAACTTCGACCGCTCCACCGTGTCATCACGTCGTCACGTTCTTAGCACGCGGCAAATACTGCGATCCACCTGCGATCTTCCCCCTGCGCGCACGCGTTCACTTTGCATCGACAAGTTTTTACAGGCCCGAAAAGCATGGAGCATACGATCTTCGCCAATAGCGCATTTGATTTGCCCGCCTTGCACGCCCGATGGCATTTCCAAAAACCCATGTCGTAGCTGACTTCTCTATGAATGCGGCCTTCACTGCCGCATCCGCTCAGTCATGAAATCATGTCGTACTAGCCCTCTTCAGACGACATACCTTGTAGTCGTTGACACACTGCTTGCAAATTACATACAAGTGATGCGGTCATCGGCGTACAGCATCTGTAATAGATGTATATATTGAACTGTACATGCCCCCTACATTCGGACCTCACAACATTACGAACCGACAACTCTTTTCAACATGTTGACCAAGAGCCTCTTTGTCACCTCTGTGCTTGCGGCATGCGCTGCCGCCGCTCCCAGGCCAGATGTGCCAGGCTACACCGATGCGGATGCCAGTTTCTCCGTCACTTTTGACCCAGCTGAGACTCCTGCCACCACCTTTGGTCCTGACGTCCAGGTTCCTGTGAGTATAATGCACAAAATCAATTGTGAGCCTAGCTGATTACTCTTTAGGCCATCCCTACCACTGCTGGCTCGGCCCCTCCCCGAAGGAGTTCCGATGTAACTGGTGCTACCAGTCACGGTCCTTACTCTGGTACCCCTACTACTACCGGAGCTGAGAAAGCGCCTACCACCCTTGGCACTGTTATTCCTCCTCTACCACCAAACCCAACGGCTACTTACTACAACACCAATGGCAAGCCCCAGGACCCCATGCCCATTCCCTACATGCCAGCTGGTGGTCTCGGCACCAACGGCACCTTGCCCCGCTACCTGGTCAACAGCGACTTTGACTACGAGTCCATTGCTCTTGGTCTATACCAGGAGTGGATTGAGCTTGACCTGTTCAACAACGGTCTTGCCGTCTTCTCTGAGCAAGATTTCCTTGACGCTGGTCTTACTGCTGAGGACCGTGCCTACATTGCCTTTATGGCTATCCAGGAAACCGGCCATGCCACTCTCCTTTCCAATATGCTTGGCGAGACTGCTCCTCCTCAGTGCACATACGACTACCCATTCCGCACTGTCCGTGAGTTCATCGACTTCAACATGAAGGTGACCCGCTGGGGCGAATCTGGTGTCTGGGGTTTCATTGCCCACCTCGACTCTCGCGAGGTCGCCAACATGCTTTCCCTGTCCATTGCTACCGAGGCCCGCCAGCAAACATCTTTCCGTCAGATGATGGGCCTCCCACCCATGCCCGTATGGTTTGAGACTGGTATCCCTCAGTCATGGCAATGGACCTACCTTGCCCCATACATCAGCTCTTGCCCCCAGAACACCACTCGTCTGGCATGGCAGAACTTCCCGGCTCTGTTCATTGACAACCAGCCCAACCCCAACCGCTTCTCGCCCAACGACACCCAGCCAAACGAGGTTGCTGGCCGCCGCCCCTCTGACCCCTCCGACTCTACCATCAACGCCGATGAGAGCTGTGTCAACGTCAACGCCACTGAACACCCTGGCTACTCTTGCTCCCCTGGTATCGCACGCAACCGTACTGAGCCCCTCTCCTTCCCCGGCAGGCTCGTCAACCTGACCTGGGAGAACCCTGGTAAGCCCGTTGGCCCCAACATGTCATATATCACCGACACTGTTGCCGGCGCCCCCGCTTTCGTCGCCTGGGTCTCGCAGCTCAACCTCACCTACACTCCTCTGGAGATTACCGGTAACAACACTGGATACACCTACCAGCCCGCCGGCGAGGTCTACGAGGGTGACCCTGCTGCCAACGACACCATGTTTGTTGCTCTCACCGACTCTGACCCGTACCTTACTCCTTTCAACCTCAGCATGATCAACCCTCATGTTGTTGCTCTTGGTCTTTACCAGGCTGGTTAAAGTGAAACGTATTGGAAATGTAATGTATGAAGGCTTATTAGCCGGTTTTAATCTGACAATTGTATGATTATTGGATGAGAAGTAGAAAGAAGTAGAAGTATATGAAGCTGTAATGATACCAATCTATGAACCAAGCATTTATCATCGAGCTATTGAGAGTCGTTTTTTCCTTGTGATGGTTTTTATCCGTGAACTTGTCTGTAACTACCAACCTTTTCGATTTCTTATCCTCTCACAAGCAAGAAATTTTACAAAAAGGCAAGAGTTAAAGTGCGATAAATCATACCACACCCCCCGCCCTTTCCATCTCCCCTCGCAGTTTCCCCATCTCCTCGACAACAACTTGATGATCATCCCACTGCTTCAACCCACTCACCACCACCACCGCAACCATGCCATCGCACCCTTTGATAAAAACCGGTACTCCACCCCCGTGAATCGCATACTGGCCCGCCGTCTCCCCGAGTCCTAGCTTCGCTTTAAACGCTTCTTCGTCGCCTCCATACTGGTTCTGCAAGCGCCACGTGCTCGCGGCGAAGCGGATGACGGCGGCGCGCTTGCGCGAGATCCAGATGTCGTTGTCGGAGGAGGTGCCTGGGTGTGTTACCTAGTCATTTTGATCAACTCTACATCTTTCCTGAAACTTGCACTCGTCTTTATTTTTTGTTCCTCCTTTCTTTTGGAGACTCTTTTTTTTTCTTTGAAAAAAAAGTTATACTGGTATATTTTCCTTTGAATGGAAAACGAATGAAAAGGAAATAAGATAAAGGGGAACGTACGGCGTGAAATAATACGTGCGGTGGTGTACTAATCGTCGAGATGTGCACGACGGCTGGTCGCTCTTCCGTAAGTAATCTCGTGCGTAGATTGACGCCGAGTTTGAATGCTACGTCTCCGTTCCAGAAGGGGAGTGTGCAGTCTTTTTCTTGCGCTTTGATGGCGTCGATGTCGCGGGGTGCGGTGGCGATGGGGGTGTGGTTGGGGAGGGTGACGTCGGGTGTTTCCATGGTTTTTCTTTGCTATGATACAAATTGCACAGAGTAGGGATTGAGCAGGATGGTTCTTCTTAGGGAAGAGAAGGGGAAATTGAGTGGGGGGATAAAGAACAATTGAGGGAGGTTTGAAAGGGGTTGGTATTGGATTTGATAGAGAGGGATGCAAGATATAAAAAGATGGGAGGAGGATGTTGTTAGTAGCACTAAATAGGTAATTGTAACAGTTGCCGATGCCGCCCGTCTGGGCGCTTTTTTTCTGACAGCTATCATCGATAATTGTGGTTCCCTTGCGGGGTGCGCTATTGCTGGCGCTGAACGCTTCCCCCGCCGCGATCATCGATTTCTTCTTACCTACAGATGTACTTGCATATTTTGTGAACGCAACTTTAGTTGAGAGAATGACTACTCGGGATTGCGTTTGGATTTGCTCAGAACGTATCGTAATCATTATATACTCCAAATCTAAATACTGAAACAACAGACTTTTGCGGTCCTAACCTGGGTGCCATCTTCTCCATGACTGTTTTTTTGACCGGATCAAGCAGCTCGTAGGGTATACGCTAAAGGACTTCAACTCGAAAAGTAGAAAATACGCATGTAAACTTTTGAGAAATTAACCTTCCTCAGTGTCCATCTGGTCGCGTCCTCTTCTTGCTCCTCCGCCACGACCGCGACCACCGCCTCTACCTCCACGGCCACCCTTGCCCCTCTGCTCGTGGAGATCCTTCATCTCCCTGACTGCTATCCTCTGTGCCTCATTGACTCGCTCCATATACACCATTGCCTCATCCTTGTTAATGACCTCCTCTGGGATCTGCTTACTAAGCGCATTCTCGATACGTAACCAGATCTCAAGATCGTACTGTGTGACAAAGGAAACAGCCTTGCCGGACTTTCCAGCACGTGCTGTTCGGCCAACGCGATGAACATAGGTCTGTGAATCACTGGGTAGGTCAAAGTTGACGACGAGATCAACAGCAGGAATGTCCAGACCACGAGCTGCTACGTCAGTGGCTACAAGAATATCGCGACTTTGAGTCTTGAACTTGTTGAGCGCACCCAGACGAGCGGATTGTGAGAGTTGGCCGTGAAGAGGGATAGCACCGAAGCCGAGAGTGCGGAGGAGAATGGCTATGCGTTGTGTCTCATTGACTGTGCGGCTGAATATGATGGTTGGGTGGCCAATGTTGTCGTTTAGAAGATGGATGAGGTACAGGTCCTTGTACTTGTGCGGAAGGAAAATGTATCGTTGAAGGAGTGTTGAAACGACTTGGTGAGACGAGCTGCTGATGCTCACTCGGACGGGGTTCTGCAGGGCAGCTCGTTGCAAGCTCTCAACTTTGCTGCTCATGGTCGCCGAGAACAAATATGTGTGTCGTCCCTCTCTGGGTAGCACCTTCAAGATCTTGTCGAGAACCGGTCCGAAATCAAGGTCGAGCAACCGATCGGCTTCGTCGAGAACCATGTACTTGAGGTGTTTTAGGGAAAATCCCTTGGTATTCTCCAGGTGGTCGAGCAGACGTCCTTTTTACGGTCAGTTTCTGCTCCTCAGGGTTAGGCAGACTGGACTTACCAGGTGTAGCAACAATAATGTGTGGTTTCTTAGACAGAGCAATTGCTTGGGGTACCATGTCCATTCCTCCCACCAGCGTCGCACACTTGACGTTGATGATGCTGCCGAGAGCATCAACCTGCTGTGCAATCTGATATGCCAATTCTCGTGTCGGTGCCAGGATCAGCCCAAAGAGCGATTGTTGTTTCTCCAGCAGCGCTTGAAGAATTGGTAGGACGAACGCAGCCGTCTTTCCGGATCCAGTTTCAGCAAGTCCAATGACATCGCGACCCTGGAGAGCCAACGGTATAGCCTGAGCCTGAATCGGTGTCGGGTTCGTAAACTTGAGGTTTTCGCAAGCGTCGCAAAGTTCTTCGCGCACGCCCAGGTCGGCGAATGTCTTCTTTGCCTCGTCTGCGCCAGCTGTAGCAGCTTCTGCCTCTTGCTCGGACCCAGATGTATTCGCTACACTCTGGTCTTCAGCATTGTCCGAACCATCCTCGTCTCCCTCCTCTTCGTCATCATCGCTCGACTCGGGTTCTGGCGGTGGTGCGGGCTTCGCCACAACTTTTTTCGCTGGTACGCTCGACGGTCGCGCTTTCTTTGACGATGACGCAGCCGCAACGCGCGCGTCTTCGGTTCGTTTTCTCTTCGCAAATCCAGGCATTTTGATCTGAAGAAAGAGTCCAGGAAAGATGTGCGAAAGTTGAAGTCGATGCTAGCCTATGGCATGCATGGACCACCGAAATCTTGGCGAAGCGGACCAGACCCACAGAAAAGTTTCCAGTTCGCGACCGGTCGCGACAGAGCAGCCGATTTCACGACATCAACGGCTGCTTTCAGTCGAACACCCCAAGTCCCGCTTTCGCCTATTACTGCGCCAGTTCCTGGTTCACTTTTCAAGAATTGTGATACAGAAATCAGAGTCGAATTTCGGAAAAGCCGACTTTGAAGCTATAGACCCGCCCGAAAACCTACGATTGAGCTGTCGCAATGGCTCGTGGAAGAGGAACTGCGAGAAAGAAGCAGTCGGCGAAGGACAAGGAGCTTGCCAAAAAGCCTGTTGCAGGTCCCAAGTCCATGGTGATCCGGATTGGTGCACAAGAGTGAGTTGGGTTCTGCCAAAAGTCTTTAATCAAACCACTCACACAGCTTAGAGTTGGAAAATCTATCTCAGACCTTGTCAATGATGTCAGGCATTGCTTGGAGCCTGATACTGCTATTAGGCTCAAGGAGCGACGTGCAAACAAGCTCAAGGTATGCTTCATCAAAAGCCCACGGTCTTTGTCCTGACCTCTAACAACTTGTAGGATTACCTCGTCATGTGCGGTCCGCTCGGCGTCAGCCATTTGCTTCTCTTCTCCAGATCAGAAAGCGGCAACACAAACCTTCGACTCGCCCGCACTCCCCGAGGCCCTACGCTCCACTTCCGCGTTGAAAACTATTCTCTCTGCAAAGATATCATCAAAGCCATGAAGCGCCCGCGATCCGGTGCAAGCGACTACTTGGTCGCACCATTACTTGTCATGAACAACTTCTTGACAAGTGATAGCGATAGAGAAAAGCTGGGAGAAAAAGCGCCGCCAAAGCACCTCGAGAAGCTTGTAACGGACATGTTCCAAGGCCTTTTCCCACCGATCCAACCACACACTACCCCTCTTCACTCAATCAAGCGAGTTCTCCTCCTCAACCGCGAGCCTCCCTCCGAGGATACCGGATCCGTCAATATTAGCCTGAGACACTATGCAATTACAACAAAGCAAGTGGGAATACCAAAAGCCATCAGGCGACTCTATGCAGCCGAAAAGCTTGTAGGTAGCAGGGAAAGAAAGAAGAGCGCACTTCCCAACCTAGGCAAGCTCGAGGACGTCGCAGACTACATGCTCGACCCCTCAGCAGCAGGCTACACATCCGCCTCGGACACAGAACAAGACACAGACGCCGAAGTTGAAGTCACAGCCCCAGTCCGCCAAAAAGTGCTCTCACGTCGCGAAAAAGAAAAGCTCAAAGCTGGCGACGAGACCTCGCACGCCCGCGCCCGCGGGTCCAAGCCCCGCGTCGAAAAGCGTGCGGTAAAGCTGATTGAGCTGGGCCCCCGTATGAAGCTGCGTCTTACTAAAGTCGAAGAAGATGTATGTGGCGGAAAGGTCCTCTGGCATGAATTCATTACCAAGAGTAAAGCTGAGGAACAGGAGCTGGAGAAGAGGTGGCAGCAGAAGAATAAAGAAAAAGAAGAGAGACGACGTATTCAGCGGGAGAATATCGAGAGGAAGAGGAAGGAGAAGGCAGCTAAGGGGGGGACTGCTGAGGGAGAAGAGGAGGAAGGCGAGGAAGATGAAGAAATGGAGGATTTTGAGGATTACGACATGGATGACGATGTTTGGCAGGATGCTGCGGATGCGGGAGAGGAAGGCGAAGACGATGAAGACGAGGAGATGGAAGAATGATTGATGTAAAAATGATCTGTAATGATACCCCGTTGGACGCTTGCATCACGCAATGGTATACATCTCAATCCACGCGTTTCAACTGCATCGCAATTCACCACACCTCACGCCCCCTTTGGCTTCTTAATAATCACCTTTTCCCCATCCGCACTCAATTCCCACCCTACCCCTTCCTGCACCAGCTCCTCCCACCGCCTCTCCGTCGCCCTCTCCACAAATGGGCGATCCGCACTCAAATACGCTTTTCCCAGACACTTGAGCGCATGCACCCTCATATTGCCATCCGCCCACTCCATAACGCTCCGCTGATACCCATCCACCGCTCTTCGCACACGCCAAAACCCTACATAATCATCCGCAACTAAAGCTCTCAGCACGGCTTCGACGCGCCAGTCCTTGTACCCGTACTGCAGCTTCGTCTGGCGGGCGCCCGAGAAATTTGATTGGCGACATGCTTGGTCGAGGATTAGGAGGCCGACGAATTCGTGGAGGGTAGAGGGCGGGAGCGGGTTCCGTGGGTGGATTATGTTGAGGAGGGAGAGGAGGGAGGGTAGGTACGAGGCCCAGTCGTGGCAGAGGATACTGACGTGGATGGCGAATGTGTAGGCGCGCAGGGTGAAGGAGTCGGAGCGGCTTGAGGCGGTGATTGCTTCGCGGAGTTTGCGGAGGGAGGAGAGGACTGTTTCTAGTTCTTGGATTGAGGGTGCGAAGGCTTTTTGTGGGATTGAGGGGGTGGTAGTAGGAGGAGATTGAGATTTAGTGTTTTGGTATTCTGGGGGCGCGTGTTTTGAGAGGGATAAGGATGAGAAGGAGCTGGTGAGCTTGGAGCTTGCTTCGCTGTTTTTTGTGTCGGTTGCAGAAGCGAAGAGGTGGTCGAGTTCCTCGCGGTTGAGGGCGCAGAGTTTCATGTAGCGCTCGATGATGCGGTTGAAGTAGGTTTCTTGCGTCTTGAAATCGTTGAGTCTGCGTAATCAGCGGGTGTGCTGATTCAGGCGAGGCAGAGGGATGTGGTACCGTGTCTCGCCTTTGCTGGGTAGCCCGTAGCTCTCGAGCATGTCTTCTCGGACGGGTTTGAGGCGGTTCCATGCGCCTGATGCAGCGCGGCGGCTACTTGGGCGGACAGGGTCGGTGGACTTCATGGAGGCGGTTGACGTGGTTATGCGAGAAGCGCAATGTTCAAGTTAGGCCAAGAGATGTTTTCCAGATCGGCCTGTATCGTTGCTGAGAGGCATTACGAGCCATGGTGGGCTTGGATAAAGACAGTCGCGTAGACACCATCGAGGCAAGGTGATGGAGGGGCAAGCGCGCCCGAGCTCGACTTGAACCGCGTCGCTACCCCGCTGAGACGGCGTGGTAGCAGACATGCCATGTCATTGATTCTCCGGAATCTTATTGAGCCTTTGGTGATTGTCAAAAGGCGACGTGTGATGCTCGCAAGATTCACTGGATGTGGCATAGCTTGCCAAAGGTCCCTGGCAGTACGTACCAGTCGGCTCAAGTCCTCCAATGTCACCTCACGCCAATTAAACCCTCCACCTCTGGACAACCAGACTTAACAACAAGCGAACTCCTAATCTCTTCCTTGATCACTTCCTACTACAATTATGAACGCTGTCAAGGAAGCAGCCTCAAAGGCCGCAGATGCCGGCAAGAAGATAGAGCAAAAGGTAGAGGAAAAACTGATATTAGTATGGGACGAGCTGTCTCCATGGCAGCAAGATAACCATTACATTCAAACCGGGTACAGAGCGCAGTCAAACTCTTACTCCAAGTCATGGAAGAGCCTTGGATATTTGCACAACGAAACCGTCAACATCTATACCCATCTCATCGGGGCTCTCCTGGCAGCTGTGGCTGGCATCGCTCTGTACTTCACGTTGGGACCACGCTATGCGACTGCAACTACAGAGGATGTGTGGGCGTTTGGGTGCTTCTTTGCCGGAGCAGTGGCATGTCTGGGTATGAGCGGGACATATCACACCATTCAAAATCACTCGCACGAGGTAGCCGTATGGGGCAACAAGCTCGACTACCTAGGCATTGTCTTCTTGATCTGGGGCAGCTTTGTCCCAGTGCTGTATTATGCCTTCCGAGATGAACCCGAGCTGAGGAAGACATACTGGGCCATGATCACGACGTTGGCAGCGGGAACTTCCATTGTATCCACACATCCCAAATTTCGCACGCCAGCGCTCCGCCCCTTTCGAGCTCTAATGTTTGTGCTCATGGGCCTCTCTGCTGTGTTCCCTGTTCTGCATGGGATACAATTGTATGGAGTCGAGCACCTGCGAAGAAGTATTGGACTGGACTGGATTTTGCTGCAGGGCGTCTTGTACATCAGTGGTGCTGCCATCTACGCGGCTAGAGTGCCCGAGAAGTGGAGTCCAGGAAAATATGATATTTGGGGCTCCAGCCACCAGATATTCCATGTGCTGGTTGTTCTAGCTGCCGCAAGTCATCTCAACGGCCTTGTCCAAGCTTTCGACTATGAGCACGGCCAGCGAAGGAGCGAAATAACGGCTGCGCTGGGGAGCAAGGGGCTGTGGGCTCGGTGATATAGAGGGCGACGTGATTGGGTACACGACAATGAGGTTCCCGCTGAAGTATGCTCCGGGCATCATGGATACGAGCATCTCGGTAGCTGCATTATGTTCCCTTCCTGTATGATACGTACTGTGTAGATACGTCTGTTTGTAGAAATGGATATGGCCTTCTTCCATGGTCTTCTGGAACATGCGCTTCTGTACAAATCCAGTAAAACTCTGAGACGGGCCGGGGTGTTTTGCGCGATGCGAACGCCGCACAGACTGGCCGATGACGCCGTGCCAGCCACCTTCCCCATGAAATGCTACACGCGTGGGCCCGGTCTGGCCAATCACAGCCTACCGCCATAGCTACCGATCTTGCAGCGCTCCTCCCAGCACTTCATTCTCCGACACCCATTCTTCTGTCTTCTCTTTCATCTACACGTCGCGTCTCTGATCACTGTTTGTACATCATCGCCACATCTCAGATCATTTTTGAAAGCACCCTGCGCGTCAACTCCCCCACTACCTTGCTTCTGCGACGCCAAAGGCTCTTTCGCGAAGCATAACGTCATCCCATATCATCTGCGATTGCAAACCCACGTTACACACAATGACTGACACTGAAATTCAACAAGGAGACAAAGGTATGCGCCTCTCATTTTTCCCATGATGTTCCCATATCATCAAGCCCGGCACGACTACGTATAGTCAGATCCCGCTCGGCGCATTGCACTCGCCCACGCGCACTCTTCGCGCATCCCGGCGCGTTAATACAGCCTCGGTCGCCTCGATCATGTCTTCGCTGAGAATGTGCAACATCATCGCTAACGCGTCTTTCTTCAGTCTCATGGAACTGGGGTTCAGGACAGCCCAGCGGCACCGTTGCCGAGGTCAAGGAGCAGGGCGAGCTTGCCATTGAATCCAACAAGGGCAACACGATCAAGAAGAATGCCGACCCCGAGAACCCTGCAGTTCACGTTGAGAGGTCAGGCAATGATGTCGTGAAGCGCGCCTCCGAGCTTCAGATCAATGAAAAGGCCGAGGGCACCAACGGCGACTCCAAGCAGGAGGACAAGAAGGACGACGCCGAGAAGTCGGAAGAGAAGCCGGCTGAATCAGAGAAGAAGGAAGATGCTAAGCCGGCTGAATCCGAAAAGAAGGACGAGGAAATGAAAGACGCGCCTGACAGTGAGGAGAAGAAGGAAGAGGCTCACACCAACGGCGAATCCAAGAACGCAGAGTCCAAGGAGACAAAAGAAGATACCAAGGACGATGCATCAAAGGAGAAATCCGATGAAAAGTCTGACGAAAAGTCCGAGGCCGACAAGGAGGATGACCCAAAGACTGGCGACAAGCGCAAGGTCGGGGAGACTTCCGAGAAGACTAACGGCGCTGAAGCTGAAGCTGACGTTGAGAAGCCTGCTGAAAAGAAGGCAAAGACTGACGAGGCCGATGGTGACGCTGAAGCCAAGGAGGAAACCGAGACCAAGACACCCGCTAAGAAGCCTGGCCGCCCCAAGAAGGAGAAGAAAGAACCCGCAAAGAAGAAGGAGCCCAAGAAGGCTGCCACTGCTGACGGTACGCCACGCCGAAGCGGCAGGAACAAGGCTTAAACAGCAAAACCCTTACTACAGCCCATACTTCAGTATCCACCAGTACACTCTCGTCTTGCAGTCTGGGGTGATATTCCAAGCACGCATTTCTTGGTATGCGCGTTGAGATTTTGGATACTGCTGGATGTGGTGTTCCATTGCGGTCAATTGGTGAGCGAAAACAGACTATATCGACAATTGAGAAAAACTGAATGAAGTAACGGCAATGGAAGGAAATGGATATGGCAATGGATGGTGGCGCTCTGGGATCCGGTCTGTTTTTGTCTACTATCCTAGTAGCGCTTTTTTTGTCCTCTTGTTGTATAATAAAACTCTTGTCTACGGCTTTTTATGGGAGGATTGGACAAGGGAAAGCGTTTCCAAGGCTAAAAAGGTATATCGAATGCATGCTATGAAGTATTACTGCTTGACTGGTGCTTCTGTGATTGCTTACATATTAACTACGCGCATCCATGAAGATGGACAGTCTGTAAGTAAGGTGTCACTTCGCATGTTTAATTGGAGACATACAACTTTAAGTAGACTAAAAACCACGCTTCCTCAGCCTGTCATAGACTTGGAAATTTTGGATCTTGATAATTTGAAAGCAACGTACTCACAAAGCACAAAGGGGAGATTATATAGATTGTGGTATGTTTGTCGAGATTACTTTAAATTGCAGTCTCTATTGCGTGCCGGCACAGGTGCCCTGAAGCGAAGAGCCCTTTTCAGCCTAATCTATATTTGCTCTATCCAACACAAGTCCCCATTCTATACCTTCACTTTCAATATCCACTGCCTTCCCACGCAAGCCCACCTGCTGAACAGAAAGCTAATCAAACTCAACCCAAGAACTGCACAAAAGAAGGCCACCATGGGCTGAGGTCCAACCGTCTCCACAAGCTCACCGCCAATCGGGATGCAGACCAGGGTTGCTAAAGAAGCTATGAAGTACATACTCCCATAGTAGCGGCCAAACTCTTCTGCTCTGCACAACTGCCCAACACATGCAGGTGTCAGAGCCATCCAGGAACCCGTGCCGAATCCAAAGAGGGCTGTATAAGCATATAGTGCCGGCAGTGATGTGGTTCCAAGAGGCAACCAAAGAACTAGCATCCACAATAGCGTGAAGACTATCATGATGAAGAGCGTATTAAACCTCCCAATCTTATCCGCAACGTACCCCGGGAGCAAGCGTCCAAGACAAGAGACTCCATTGAGCACCGCAATGAGATAGAATCCAGTATCAGGCGGGAAATCGGTACTCCTTGTCGCATACGTCGGCAAAATCCCCAACCCCCCAAACAACACAACCTCAAACCCAAATACACTCAGCGTAAACAAGCTCAGTCTCAAATCCCCATAAATCGATGGCGAGATAATCGCCTTCTTCTTCGCCGCCGCTGACGGCGGAATCCTTGCCTTCATCAATCCATTCGCCGCCACAAAACACCCAAGAAACACAAACCCCAGTATTCTCAACGACCACGCATACCCGTACTTTGGCAGCGTCGTCCTCAGCACAAGTGGAATCGCCAATCCACCCCCGGAACTCCCCATCATGGCCACCCCCTGCGCCAACCCCCTCCTCTCCTTAAACCAATGCGCCACAACCGCCAAACTCGTCGTCGTAAGCGCCGCACAAGAAAACCCGCCTAGCACACCACAACAAAGCAGCATCTGCCAAAACTTTGTACACTCCGCTAAGAGAAACACCATGGCAATGAACGCGGCGCTGCCGCCCAGCGCAATCCAGCGGGGACCATACCGGTCGAATAAGGGTCCCACCCAGATACCCAGGGCGAGGGAGAGATAGACGAATACGGAGGGTATCCAGCCGATGTCTCGAGAGGACATGGAGGAGAGTTGGTGCTGCGACCAGTGGTCTTGCAAGGTACCGATGGAGACTTGCAGGCCGAAGGAGGGGAAGAGCATGAGGAAGGCGGAGAGGACGACGAGCCAGGCGCGGAGACCGCCTTCGGGGAAAGGGGGTTCGGAATTCGTATTGGGAGAGGTAAGGGGGAGGCCGGGTTCGGGGTCTGTTGGGTGAGAGGGGAGTTCTGCATCGTAGCTTTGGGAGGGTTTTTCGGTGTCTTGGTGTGTTGGGTGGGATTTCATTTTCGGGTCTGTGTTTTGTAGTGGGGTATGGATTTCTTCTGGTGATACTGATGGTTTGTTGGTGCTGAGTGTCGGAAGGGCGTTTGTCTGGCTTGTTGGACTTGCGATTGGATCCATTGCGACTTCTCAGGACGACCAGATACTTTTTCCTTGCTCTTAGGTCGCGCCGGTAGTTCAAAATCGTAAACAGATAAGAAGGTGGAATAAAAGGTACAAATTGCGTCAAGTCTCTGCGACAGCGCGAACCAAAACCACATAAAGAAAAAAAGTTGTCGTGTAACTAACTCTGCGTAGGTAGTCTATCACATGAAAAAAAATTCACCTATATAAAATTTACATGTCACCGACTTATCTTGCAGACCCGTTGCCAATCTTACAACGGCGGAGCGCGGCAATCCGCACATCTTATACTGTATCCAGCCCAGAGCGGACGTCTTGGCAGTTTACGACAACGGGAGCCTCGTTGACGACGGGATTGCGACAAACGGGTAATCAAGACGTGGCGGGCGGTTGTGCAACCTGCATTATGTGCGCCCTATCGCTTGGAAGGAATGACTAGTGGGACGCCCGGTTTTCTCTTTGCAGTTGGTGGTGACGAGGGTGCCCCGCGGAATGTGGTTGGCTGGGTTAATGCAGGTCGGAGTGGATTTGTTACTCCGGTGTTTCTTTAAGGGTGATGGGGATTGGAGTTCCGATATCGCGTTTAAACTACCTGAGATTGTGTGATACCTTATGGGATTAGAGAGATGAGATGTTTTTGTGATTGAAATGCGTAGAAAGATTGGGGATTGGGTCTTGGGTTGTATCTTATCTGGCGGAGTAAACTGTGCAATGATGAGAAACTATGAAGGACTAGAATGTAAGTAGGTGGAATATTACTACTACTAACTAGTCGTAGCCATTTCCGTGTTTGTGTATATTCGGGGCTACTCCACGAGATCACTTTCGACTTGTATCTCAACTTTGAGCCGCTTATCGTGAACATTGATCTACCTTTTTCGTCGTCAGCATTGAGCTTCATGCCAGCTCCGGTCGCTATATTGACGGAAAATATATGTCGTCATTGACTACCTCGCTACTGAACGATGTTCTTTCAACTCTAGATAGACATCAACGAGGGTTTGCTACCAACCCAATGCTATCAACAAACTTTATAATTCAGAAGACAAATACATGCCAAGGAACTCGCCATACTTGCAGATACAAAACAGTGTCAACGTGGGGGCTTGGCGTGCGTCGTCTAATGTGGATATTTTGACTTTAAGGAGTCATGCTGGTCAGACGAACGTGGACCTAGTGAAAGCAACTGAGAGCCCCAAGACTTTATTTCCTGTTTGGGCAACCAGTCTCAAGCATCGATTGCAGTGACTTTTTCACCCAACGAGAGCTCAACGCCAGCACCCAACGACTCTGGACACGCCGTCGCCACTTGTAGGGTCGGTGTAGCCTCGGAACCGGGCAAACCACATGCCATGCTGCGGTGAGTTTCAGAAACAAATAAGGAATTAATAGAACTCTTAACGTTGCACAGAGCATCGACATTCATCTATATGTGTGTTTCATCTCACGCTTTCATGACTCTCGGAGCCCGAGGCAATACCTGCCAGCGATCCCTCTATTTATCCGTTGGGCAGAAAGGCCACCACTAAGCACCACGCACTAGGCTCCGCACGTGCATCCGCCGTGCAGCACCAAGCATTGCGGCGCTCCGGCAAGACATGGCGGGAGGCTTGTCTGTGTTATTTCAAATTTTATAGCATGACTGAATATCAGAAACGACCATGAGCATGCTTGCAATACACCAAAATGCTCATCTATGCACGAGATGACGAAAGACAACGTGAAGCTGACCTTGAGCCACCACAAACGATAGCAGACGACTGGTGGAAGAAAAGAAAACTGGGTCTGCCCACGCACTACTGTCCCCAATAGCTACAGCAAGTGAAGTGTGGGGTCGGGAGGACTCCTACAGAAGATAGTGATGCAACCTCCGGACACAGGATTGCCGGTGGTGCCACCTTATTAGCTTTTGGTCTTTGCTATAGAAGGGCTTCGCTCGCCCTCCTCAAAGGCAGGCAAGTCAGCAAACCCAACGACAAAATGACGTCCACTTTCTTCAAGAACCGCAGAGTCTATCTGTTAACCGGCGTTGCCTACATGGGCTCGCTGCTCTTCGGTATGCACGCAGTTCTTGTTTCACTGAACATTAGAGCTAATTCGCCACAGGATATGACACCGGGGTTATGGGCAGCGTTATGGCGCTCAAATCCTTTAAAAGGGACTTTGGACTGCCGACCGAAAAATCTGGCTTTGCTGACTCCAAGAACGCCGAAGTTTCTTCTAATGCAGTGTCGCTGTTAACAGCAGGATGCTTCTTCGGCGCCATAGGAGCAGCATGGCTCAACGAGCGTTTCGGCCGACGATACTCTCTCATGGGCTTGTCTGTGATCTTTCTGATAGGCGCTGCGCTCCAGACTGGTGCTCATCATGAGATTGGGCTGATCTACGGTGGTCGCGTCATTGCTGGTCTCGGCATCGGTGGTATGTCTTCCATCACGCCAGTCTTTGTTTCTGAGAGCGCGCCCCCGGCTGTTCGTGGACGGATAGCAGGTCTCTTCCAGGAGTTCCTCGTCATTGGTAGCACGTTTGCTTACTGGCTTGGATACGGTGTGAATCTACATATGCCAAGCGAAACCAAGCAATGGAGGGTTCCTGTTGCTATCCAGCTTATTCCTGGAGGCTTCATGCTGCTCGGACTTTTCTTCTTGAAGGAATCTCCCCGTTGGCTGATGTCAAAGGGCCGACATGAGGAGGCTGTTGAGTCTCTTTGCTTCATTCGCTGCGATACGCCCGACAGTCCGGAGTTACAGCAGGAGTTGGCAGAGATCCGTGCTGCTGTGGAAGAAGAGCTAAACCAGACCGAAGGAATTACCTGGAAAGAGTGCCTTCTCCCTGGGAATAGATACCGGTTCATCACTGGTTTCGTTCTCATGTTTTGGCAACAGTTTAGCGGCACAAACTCGATTGGTAAGTCTTTCATATGTACAGTGGTAAATGGGTAAAGGTAGGATAGGGTAGAGATTACATAAGGCCCTACCTCTACCATACATCTGAGTAGGGGTTACCTGTTTACCAGCGTATTCATATTTCATAGATTGGAAGAAATCCAACTCACATCATCTAGGTTACTACGCGCCCCAAATCTTCCAAGCTATCGGTGTATCTGCCTCCAATGCATCCCTGTTCGCAACTGGCATATACGGCACTGTCAAGGTCATCACTACGGGGATTTTCCTCCTCGTCGGTATCGACTTCCTGGGCCGCAAGAAATCTCTCATGGCTGGTGCGGTATGGATGTCATCCATGATGTTCATCATTGGAGCAGTACTGGCAACCCACCCACCTAACCCCTCATCGTCTACTGTAAGCTCGGCATCTATGGCCATGGCAGCCATGATCTACTTGTATGTCATCGGTTACTCAGCTTCCTGGGGCCCGGTTCCATGGGTCTATCTCTCTGAGATCTTTCCTACACGCCTCCGTTCCTATGGTGTCGGAATGGGCGCTGCAACTCAATGGCTCTTCAATTTTGTGATTACCAAAATC
The DNA here is from genome assembly GCF_000523455.1 of Bipolaris oryzae ATCC 44560. Lineage (NCBI taxonomy): Eukaryota > Fungi > Ascomycota > Dothideomycetes > Pleosporales > Pleosporaceae > Bipolaris > Bipolaris oryzae. The sequence goes on from NW_006911291.1 coordinate 37,114, forward strand.
ACTCCAGCTGCAGTCAATAGTATTGGATGGCGAACATTCCTTATGTTTGGAATTTTCTGCCTTGCTATGAGTATCTTTGCTACCTTCTTCATCAAGGAGACCAAGGGCAAGAGTCTGGAGGAAATTGATATTTTGTTTGGAGATGTGTCGGCCGAACGACGGAGGATGAACGTGGAGGCGGGTTTGAAAGAGGAACAGCGAAAACATTCGGTCACTTATGCGGAAAATGCCACTGAGCTTGGCAACCGAGCAGGTAAAGATTAAGAAGCAAATGGTCAAGATAGTCGATAGCATCGAGAAATTAACTTTGGGCCGTTTAGGCACTGTCTACTGAAGAATCTATCGCATCTTTAGTTGTATTTAAAAACACCCCCTAGGTGTTTGTTCCTTGGACGAAGTAGCGCGATCGAAATAGCCTCAAGAACCCCTGCTGTTGTTTATTGTGTGATTTATGCCAAGATACTAGACCTCCACTCATTCCCCTTTAGGTTAGCTTCTTATGTAGTTAGTACACTAAAATCCCCCGCATGTCAGATGGAGAGAGAATGAAATAGGTTTCCCTCTTCAATCAAGAAACAGAAAGAACTAGTATTTAGATCTTATAGTGTTTGCAGCAATATGTAGCTAGAATCATATTCTTCTTAATTGTCTTTTTCTATAGCTATACAATTTATTCCTTGTTTCACCCGGCGGTGCTCATAATGACTCATTTTGAGTAAATAACAGTAACTCTACAGCTTCTTAAGCCTCCAACTTGGACATATAATGCTTTCGATATCATACTTTAAATATCCAATATCAACTATCTCATTCATTTTCACAAAATTCACTGTACACAGCGCCAATATGTTACTAGAATTTCTTTCTGACATCCGCATATGGGGTGTCTTCATTATTCCAATCATCACGTTTCTATTCCGTTCAAGACGTCGCTCAAACTTCCCCGCCGTCAACAATTTTCCCTTCGACCCCCTTTCGCAAAAAGCGCACCAAGAGTATGGTACCAACGCCGAGTCGTTGATCACCAACGGACTCGCAAAACACCAAGGCCCAATCTCCCTCTCCGTCCCGAGTGGCCAGAAAATCGTTCTTCCGGCGTCACTTACCGCTTGGGTGAAATCAAACAAAGACCTCGACCACAGGGAGCTCGCCAGACAAGATTTCTACGCTGGATTCCCTGGGTTCGAAGCACAGCATGCGTTGCATTCGTCTGGAGATGTGCTTCTGGATGTGATTCGCACGAAGCTAGGCCAGAACGATAGTGTCATGCCAGTCGTGAATGACAGTATAGCAAAGGCGCTACGAATTTATTGGGGGGACGATATGAACTGGCATGTCATTGACTGGCAGAGAGACACAACTGGTATCATTGCGCGCGCGGCGTCATCAGTTTTTGTTGGTCCGGAGAAGTGTGAAGACGAAGAGTGGTTGGGTATCGCACAAGGCTACGTCGGCGCGTATTTTACGGCTGTTAATGAGCTGCATGAGTACCCGGCCTGGTCCAGACGCATTGTGCAGAGGTTTCTCCCCAACGCCGTTGCTTGTCGGAAATATGTCGCGCAAGCTCGCGTTATTGTGAAGGATCTCATTAACCAACGGGAAAAGAAAGTCGAGGAGGCGAAGCGCAAAGGCGAGCCTCTCCCGCAATACAACGATGCGCTTGCATGGGCACAAGCAGCGCCAGGCTACAAAGCAGACGCCGGCGACATACAATTGTCACTGGCAGTGGCTGCGTTCTTCACTACAAGCGAACAGTTCCGCCAGGTCCTTATCGATGTTGCATCGCACCCTGAGCTCGTCGAGCCCCTAAGGAAGGAAGTCTCGCAACAGATTTCTACCCACGGTATGACCATCGCTGCAACAAACAACATGGTCCTTCTCGACAGCGTCCTGAAAGAATCTCAGAGACTTTCAGCTCCTATAGGTACTTATTTCCCCTACCCACCCTCTCTTTTCCATCCATACTAACACACACTCCACAGTGGCTCTCGAGCGCGTAGCCCTCAAAGACACAACCCTCCCCACCGGCGAACATCTCCCACGCGGCTCCCACATCATGGTTGACTGCACCGATCTCCGTAGCCCCACCAAATACCCCAGCCCGGATCACTTTGACGGGTACCGTTTCCTGCGCCAACGCGAGGTAGGCGACAAGTTCGCTCAGTTCGTTCAGTCTGGCCCGGATTACAACGTTTTCGGTGGTGGACGCCATACTTGCCCCGGACGCTATTTCGCCAGTAATGAATTGAAGCTTGCGATGGCGCATATATTGCTAAAGTATGAGATTAGGATGGCGAAGGGGTACCAGTCGAACACAGTACAGATGGGTGTGTATAAAATGGCCGATCCCGTGGCGAAGCTTGAGGTGCGGAGGAGGGATGTGACGGAGATGGATTTGGTTCAGTTGACATTGTCGTTGGTGTGAGGGATGCAGAGGAGTTTAGACTTTTAGACTTTTGTTGTTGAATTTTTGCGTGTTTTGTAGATGCAGATATCCTAGAGCTAGCGATAATTTCGTACCTATACGGACTACTTCATTCCTGTAAAGAGTTTTGAACGGGCCATTGCGCCGACCTTCGATTTCTGAGGGTTATATGCCATGTCTTCGACGACGAAATCGTCTTCCACATCTTGTTCCTCGGAATCGTGGTCGAGGTTTTGCTTGGCTCGTGAGACCGTTACCATTTTGTTCTTGGCTCTGATGATACGGGAGGCACTGGTTGTTGAAGAGGGTTTCTGGTTCTTACTAGTCTTCCCACAACTGGTTTTATTGGAGCTTGGGGTCTTCCTCCTCTTCATAGACATCTTTTTCTTCTTATTGGCGGGAGGAAGGCGCTTTTGGGTTTAGATCTGCTGTTTGTTGCTGTCACGACTAGATTTAGGTGGAGTGACAGATTTCCGTGAGTGTCCAAAATCGGTATCACAACTGTCTTTCGGTCCCATGTTTGCCTGGGTCCGCGGAACCCCTTTTGTCAACCTTACAATATTTATCCTGGGAGTAATGGACGCAGGGGTCGCTTTGTGACTATTGGATGTCTCTCCCCTGGCCTCCTCCAGTATAGAAAGGAAATATGACATCATGTTATGGAACAAGGTTCGTGTGGCTGTGAGTGAAGAAGTTGGTTCAAAAGAGACTGATGAAAAAAGTGGAGAGGATTTGTGTTCAAGCAGCACAAGCGTTTTTAAGGGCAGTGCCAAATACTGCTCTGAAGATAACAAAATTTCTGTAATTATGACAGATCGATCGCATTTTTTGTCTTTCAACCATCGAATGCTACGATGCACAAATGGAAGTTGCCACGCGTTGATCTTTCCACCATTCCTGACCAAGAAATATGAAGAAGGAAACGTAATCTCGTGATTCTATTGAAGGAAAGACATGGGGCGAACCGTCGAGCTGGTCGTAATGTTAAATGTTCACAAATGGAACCAAGACAAATTTTGGTTCGATTGGTCTACAACCGTGGTACGACAACAAAGTGCTTTTGCTGTCCCCTGGTTAGCCTAGGTGGATTTCGTTCAAAGCCGATGTATTGCCACATACGATTGCATTGAGTAACAGCACCGACTTTCGTTCTTAGATGGGATATTTGTGTATAGAAGTTGCGACTCATGCCAAAATCCTCTTGTCAAAAATGGTTGGCAAATCGAAGCTCACGCCTTGGTCCATAGTTTTCATGTATTTATTTTCTCCTCTGAGTGAATGTGAGCTCTCTTCTTTTAACACGAGTAGTTTTTATCCACAACTATCAACTCAGACTCACGTGTCATCAGCATGAATTCCCACTATAAGATATATATGGAAACAAATAGCTGAAGGATGTGACGATAAAGACTTGCACGCCACTTGAGAGCTTTCAGCATATGTATTAGATGTCTTTGGGGTTTTCAAGGAGAGACTACGAATGCAAACCTTGGTCTTGCCAAGTCATCCTATATTTTTCCGAACATCAGGGTCTCTCTATATGTACCAAGTATTCACAAATTTGAGAAAAACAAAATTTCTGAAACATTCATCAGATGCATTGTCTATATAGCCAGATCTAGCGAACTCTTATACAAGCCATTCACACTCCTCTAACTTAGATCACGTGGGATCGTATCTATAAGGGCTCAATGAGCTAGAGCACATATATTGCCAGAAAAATGTGATAGATATTCACAGTGTTCATTCTCCTACAGGTTCCGAGACGCAGCTGGCTCGGTTCCGTCTCTATGAGACAAGTGCAGTCTGATCACGTGATTCAAGGAGGTGGGAAAGGCATGGATCGGCAAAACTAACCGCCGACAGGCCTAGGTGTTTGTCCTGTTTGCATCTTCGATGGCCAACTCTGGCCAGACAACAGTATCAAGACACGACCAGCATTCTTTTGAACGTACTGCAACGACTTAGATCATTTCCAAGCACGTTATCCAAAGCCTCCATTCAACAAACTGTTTCTTCGAATATTCATAGCCGCGCCCTCTTCCTTGAAACAGCCTCGGCGACGGCAAACCCCATACACATATACAAATAGCGGCGGATCGGGCACAGGGAGAACACAATGGGTGGCTACTTATCAACGTTTACGAAGCTTATATGGGCGAAGAAGGAGATACGGATATTGATCCTTGGACTTGTGAGGAGTCTTGTGCCCGCTGCAAGGCGTTCACAGCGCTGATTACAAATGCAGGACAACGCTGGCAAGACGACATTACTATACAGATTGAAGGTACGCATCGCCTGATAATGCAATAGGGAGGGGAAGGCAGTCAATTCTAGACATGACATGCCACCATGAACCAGAGCATACACTAATGGATGACAACAGATAGGAGAAGTAGTCACAACGATACCAACGATAGGTTTCAACGTGGAATCAGTAACATACAAGAACCTGAACTTCAATGTCTGGGTATGTAACTCCCAGAATCTTTCTGTTTACATCACCTATGACGACCTTCTAACAAGGACTCTTAGGACTTGGGAGGCCAAACCTCGATCCGCCCCTATTGGCGCTGCTACTACGCCAACACCGCCGCCGTGATCTTCGTCATCGACAGTACCGACATCGAGCGTCTCACCACCGCCTCGGAAGAACTGCGTGCTATGCTCAACGAGGAGGAACTGCGCGACGCCGCGCTCCTCGTCTTCGCGAACAAACAGGATCAGCCTGGCGCAAAAGGTGCAGGCGAGATCAGCGAGGCGCTACGGCTGGGCGAGCTCAAGGATAGAAATTGGAGCATTGTCGCGTGTAGCGCTGTGGATGGAAGCGGTGTGCAGGAAGGCATGGACTGGTTGGTGAGCAACGTGGGAGACGGCCAGAGTTGAAACAAGTGAATTTTCAATCAACATGGAAGGAAAAAAAGGGCTAAGATATCCACACGCAATTCGGGCACAACCGAGAAGCGTATGTAGATTACGCGGCAGCATACGTGTTCCCACAGGCTATTTACCAGCATCACATGCGGGCGTTTGGGGCGCAAGGATACAAGAAAGAGGAACAGGGAGTTTTTTTAGCTGCTGCGAAGTTTGGCTTTGGTTTGTATTGAATCCCAAATGTCAAAGGGTTGAACCTAATATGGAAAGTTTACCAAATCGAGTAGTTGTAATCACAGGGGGGCTGGATGCGATGCCGATGTGCCAACAATATATGTATGCTCACTGCTTACTTCATCCTGACATTGCGTGGGGGGCTGGCTTTCTGTTCGAAGTTCCAACTAATAATGCTCCCATGTGTGATCCCTGCCTGGCCTCAGTCTACCCTCTGTCCAATCCTTGCCGTACACATAGGCACTGTGGATCTCCTCCTCATCGACGCCGAGGTGATCTTCGCCGTCGCGGCCTCGAAACCAGCCTAGCGCGTACGTCTTACCTGTTTTCTCGAGGTGGTGCGTCATTTCCGCCGAAGTGAATTTCTCCGTGTCGATGAAGTTGAAGAGCATCTTGGATTGGTGGATGTAGGCTAGCACGCTTGCCATGGTGCCGATCTGGCGCGGCATGAATTTCTGGCTGCGCTTGAGATACGTGAGGCATGCGATGGTGATGAGGTACAGTAGGATGAACATGGTGAGTGCGAAGCTGGTCCAGAAACTGCGAAAGGTTTGCTCGGTGTTGTAGCGGTCGTGCGGGTCGCTGTTGTTGCCGTCTTTGTTGTCGTCCCAGTTTTGGCCGCCGAGGCCTGGGATGAATTTCTTGCCGTCGACGCTGATGGAGGAGACGCAGACGGTGAGGACTTCGGCGAGGACGGAGCCGATGGCGACGGCCATGACGAGGTAGTGGCGGTTGATGAAGGCTTTGAAGGGGAGCCAGAGCGGGTTTGTGCCGGCGTAGTCGAGGGTGAGGGTTTTGGCTGGGGCGTGGCGGAGAGAAAGGATGTAGAAAGGTTGCAACATGCGGACATCACAGTTCATGGTGTTCCAGAGTATTCGGATCATCGTTGCTAGACCGGTCATGACCCAAGGGAATTTCTCTATTATGACGCCTAGATCTTCGACGAAAGTGAAGGCAGGGATGACCGCAGTGAAGGCGATGAGCAAGATGATGAAGGGAATGCCAGATCGGTATCGTAGCATGAGCGGCCTGGGATCAGAACCATGCTCGTGTATCTTTTCCTTGTTGTCTCTGATGTATTCACCCTGCCAGAGTGAGCTCTTGTGCAGAATGTATCTCCGAGTGCGAAGTTTCTTGTGGATTTGATCCAGGGGTGCGGTATCCAGTCCTTTGAAGTCGGCAAGAATATGACTCTTGGTAGCCATAGCTGCGATGCCCGCAATGCCCTTGGGATCCGATTGCAATCCGCTTTTCCGCCGCATAGCGTACATTAATGCCCCACCGCAGCAGGCCACTAGAAGGAGACATGCTGATACAGCCCTGGACCAGACTGGCTCCACTCTGATAGACTTCCATCCTTCGGTCTGGCGGTCCTTGATGGATGGATACATCGACATGGATGCAGATTGTAGGACAGGAACAAGGCTACTAGCAACCAGAGTGCCCAGTGAGCTGTAGATGACAGCATACTGTCTGTGGTGAAGGGCTCTGAGCGGCACTAGCCAGCTCATAAATGTTAAGTAGTCCATATTCAGCGACTCCCCTGCAGTCGCTCCGGTCTTCTTGGATAGCTGGTAGAATGGCTCCAGGCGTTTTACTTCAAAGTCCGACATTTGCCAGAGTACGCCGTAGAATACCAAGATCATAATCGGTGCGTACTGCCATGCAAAGTATATGGTGATGTCCATATCTCCTACTCTTCTGAATCGTGCCAAGCCGCCCTTTTCGGGGTCTTTCTCGACTTCGTTCAAAGAAGTCTGACAAAGGTATTCTTGTATGCTTGCGAGCGCGAGTGCAATAATGATCAGCATCAGTAGCCACAACTGGCTCATGGTAGTAGGGCGCCAATTTGGCATCTGTGGATCTTCTCTCGTGTTAAATTAAAAGATTTGCGAGCACGCGTGGAATCTTACCTTCTGGGAAGAAATAACTAGTTTCTGCCCCGTTGCGGACAAGACCAGCTTCAGCTGTGAGACTCCTCATCGATTCAAAGTCTCGTGCGATACCCGCAAAATCGCTGATATCAATGGGCACGTCTGTGGTGACTGCGACTACTTGTCCAGTTTTCTCAGCTTCGACTTGTGCCTTTTTGGCCTCCTCATCTGCTACCTCTTCTGCCGATAGTATTCGTCTATGTCCTGGAAACGATCCTGGTATTGGTTCCGCGGGAGTATGGGTAAACGGTTTGTGGAATATAGATGTCATGCCTGCGCCTAGATGCGCCTCTAGACTCTCAAATTCTGCAGCGTGACTGGCTTCATCCAGCCCCCGAGCCTTTGTGTTTGTTTCAGATTTCCCATACCCAGTCGACTGCGCTTCATACATCTTCATTGACGGCCCTCCCAGAGAACTCAAGTCATACCCGACCGCTTCATCCTCCTCTTCGATGTCTTTGGGTCTGCCCCTCGAAGGTATTGCCTCTTCATCATCCAGTCGATTGTAATGACCCCTCCCAAAAGAGCCTTTATTCAGCGATGTGAATCGGTCCAACACTCTTCGAGCCCTGCCATTGCTCTTGTCCACTGGGGGAACGGCTTTTTCTTGATTAAATATAGTTGCAAGAGGGTCGTATGAGGTTTCTTCCGTGAATACAAGCGACTGAGATATAGGAGGTGGGACAGTAGAAGGGTTGCTGTACGATATCCTGGAAGCTGGCACTAGAGATGAAGGTAATGATTGCCTTTTTGTGTCAGAGATAACGCTAGGAGGCGCAATCGAAGCATCTGACGATGTATGTGATGGGAAGAGTTGAGAAATCCTATTTGATGAGCCAGAACTGGTCTGACGTGTGAGTGGTGGACGAGCGTGAGGCGGCGTGGGACCTTCAGTTATGGGGGAGCCAATGCGCAAAGCAGAGGGAACCGCATATTCTGACTGCCTTCTATCTTTGACAGGGGAGCCAATCTGGAGGGCAGGTGGTACATGGGCCATGGCTGCGATCAGCGTCCTGTGGAACCCAAATGTGGTCTAATATGGCGATTCGTGCATTGAATGTTTGGCAGCCCAAATTAATAGCGAGCGTGAGGCTGGTGAAGAAAGGAAGAGCAGAAAAGGAGAGGAGCAACAATTCGGACACGCAATGTATGCGGCTGAAGATGCTTTGCAACGTGTACGATGCACCCGTCAGTCCTGTCTCATAACACCAAACAGCGCGTGCAAATATCTCTGGAGGAGCTTTGAGATGGCAGTGTTTGTTACTTTGGCAGAGCTGTGACCTTGTGAGCCGGTGAATCAGCCTGGGGTTTCCCGTGTCTGATGTTAGTGCAAAGTGCTCAGCCGTGACCGGTGCTGGGTAACAGTAGAAGAATAACCAATCAAGGGAGAGAATGAGACGGAGAATTAGGGCTTCAGCAAGCTGCGGTCACATGTCTGGAACGCTATAGTTAGGCAATGCGAAGTAGGCGGTGCTAAATACGCGGCTTGCAGCAGCATGGCTTTGGACATTCGCTTGCCGTTGCCTTGTGTGGGTTGGCGGTGGTAGCGGGCGGGAGACTATTGGGGGCCAAAATTGTTGCCATGGCGCAGCGCAGACGGCACGTGCACAGCTGTGCTGGAGAGAAGAAACAATTGCCAATGCGAAGGCAGCTCAATACTACATCAATGACGGGAGAGGTTATGAGGAATGGCCGTAGAATTAGTTGCATCCCCGCGACGGGGTGGTAACTGACGTTGAGACGCCATGACCAATGCTGGCAATCATCTCACCAGCTGAACATAGTCAACACGAGATGCGTAAGGTTTCAAATGTAAATATTTGCTGTTGAATTACTGAAAGAAGCCGATATGCGGCCTGCCAGGTCGTATCGCTGTACCAAATGACGTGGCTGCGCTCTCCCACCAACTACTGTATTTTCAGCCTCAGCTGCAGATGCACACTGCCGCCTCTTGATTGACCCTGGCTTACCAAACTTTAACACTGCCTCTTTCTCATTTGGACCATCGGGCCTTTTCTGTTAGCCACAAACATGTCGTAGATTTGGTATTGATCTTCCACCTGTCGCCCGGGCGAAGCATTCCGGTCACCCCCACCAAGATTGTTATTCGGGACCCCTTGCACCTCGAACATCCAGAGCGTCTTTGCGAGAACGAGACGCATCTCAAGCCAGGCGAGATTCTTCCCAACGCAGCCACGGGTTCCAAAGGAAAAGGCACAGAAGCCGCTGTCGGCCAAAGCTACGCTTTCTGCTGAAGATCCTTCCTTTCCAGACTCGTCCACAATCCAGCGTTCGGGGCGGAACTTGAAGGGCTCGGGATACACGTTCGAGTTGTAACTGAGACAATAAAGTCCAGTACTTACATGGACACCAGCGGGGAAGTAATGGTCGTCGACAGTAGTGCCGCCTGGAAGGACCTGTCGGCTTGGCTCTGCGGCAAGTGGCGGGGTCATTCGCATGGCTTCTTGAAGGAATGCTGTGAGATAGGTACAGGACATAAGTTTAGTGCCAGACCTGATCTCATCGTAGCTTGCAAACTTGGATCGAATCTCCTGAGCAATCTTGGCCTGAATTGCTGGCTGCTTTGCTAAGTAAAAGAAAGCAGCAGACATTACGACAGAGGTTGTGTCAGAGCCTGCGATTGTCAGTAGCTCGCACTCAGCAAACAGCTCGTTCAGATCGTAGCCACGCTTTCCAGTCTCAGGGTCAACAGCGTTGAACAGCCAATGGAAGAAGTCTTTTCGGACTTCTCCTTCAGGCTTTGGGTTCATTTCCAACTCTTTCTCGTCACGAGAACGGTTCTCGAGACACTGCGCGATGAAGTCTTGCCATCTTACAACGGCTGGCGGTGATGCTACTGAAAGGAGCCAATCAAGGCCTCGGGGCTTCAGCCATACCCACAAATCAGCAAATGGGCTGAAGGCAGTCTTTGGTGAATTAGTGCTGTTTCAAGCATGATATCGAGCCAACAGAACTCACTGCGTGGAGGATTTCCAAAAATGTGGCCATGATTTCGGGGATATGGCGAAGGTCGCTTTCGGGTTCTTTCATATTAAAGTTCTTACCAAAGCACAGGTCACCAAGGATATCGAAGACGAGCCAGTTGATCCAGTCACACATGTTGATAGGTGTCGTCCATTCACCATCCTTTGTTGCTTGTTGTCCTATCAGCTCCAGCCATCGGTCCATGTTCGAATGAAGAAACACTTCGGCATCACGCAAAGCAGCCTCGGAAAATGCGTAGTTCAGCACGCGGCGCTTGCGAGCATGAACATTGATAGCTGTGCTGCTCCAAGTGTTGATCGAGTGAACATTGCGTGGCCAAACGCGGTAGTAGTCACTCTTCCTGACGTTGCCTTTCGGTCCGAATATCTTCTTAAACGCAGTAGGCGTGTTTAACACGACACTGTCTGGGCGATAACGAAACTCAGGGCCTATTATCGATTAACGAGTAATCCCGTGAGGACGAAATATCCAATCATACCGTATTTTTCTTGAAGACTATGCAGCCAGATGTGTCTATCACCTGTACGAGTATGCCACCAGGACGGGATCACCGACAAGCGAGCCCAGAACGGGCCGGGGAACGAGGCGAGTGGGTGGAAGTACAGGCGGTAAATTCCAATTACCAAGATGTAGATTAATGCCGAAGAGCAACAGAAGGCAAACAGGCTCGGGTACGACACCCCACTGACGATGTATGGATCAACCATTATGCACCTGCAGCTCGATTTGGGCAAAAAAAGAAAGCTCGATGACCCGAGGACAAGACAGAGAGGATGAAGGGCCTTGAAGATATGTATCTCATGTTCGCCGACTAATCATCTAGTACGGACTGTCTTACTCTTTCCTTTCTAGTGCCCGCCTGTCTATTAGCGCCTAGCAGATTAGTCTACAAAAGACTTTGGATGTTGGCTAAGGTCCGCGGCATCTGTTTATGCCAACAAAGAAGTGGAGTTTTGCTTTTCGGGTAGGTCGGCAGATGGGGACAACGAGCCGCTCCCGGCGGTGCTTGCCACACCAACTATGCACCCCTACTACTTAGTCGGGTAGTAGGACTACATGTTTACATACTGAGATATGTCTTAGTTGCAGACGTATTCCCCCACTCGGCAGCGCCACTAATCTCTATGGCGAAACAGGAATGCCATGTTTAGTAAGCTGAAAATCACGTAAATTGAATATTCAAGAAAAACTAAACGTGTCCCACAAGCAGGGGATGATGGGCCCCTCGATTTACCCGAAAGGAAAGAATTGCATCCCCCCGGTCGTTTTCGAAACATGAAGGGTGGGAGAGGCGATGGGGACATGGGGCCTCCTATAGGTTCCTTTGACGTTCTCGGTTCTAACGTGCAGTCCGAAAAGGGAATAGACGTGCTGTCGGCTCATGTGACTCCGACTCCAAGCGGTTGGATTTCTGCACGCCATTTCTTGTTCCGCTTCCGCGCCCCTGCTCAGGGCGCACACTGAAGGCTTGATTGGCATGTCGGATACTCTGACCGACTACATCAGGCTCAGACGCCACACACTACTCGTGCAACTTTACATTTAGTATATCTTTGCTTTTACCCCCAATCGAATCTTGTTCTGATTCTCGTCTTTCAATCAGCGTCCGTGGTAAAGAAAAAGACAAGATATTCGATGCTTACACACACCGATGACGGGCACCTGGATGCAAATTGCATTGTTCCCCGATAATTGGCTGTTATGCAACTGCCGAGGCTGACTCTGACTCGGCGTCTTTGTAAGGAAGATTAGGAGAACCAAACGAGTGGCCAAGGCATTCCTTCGCCACAAGAGAGGAAACTGATCCCCTGTACTATACGCTGTACGGTGGCAAGCCTTGCACAAGTGCCGATAGCAGCCGGTCTGCAACTCTGACCCACTGAGACGAAGTTTTTGTGAATCGCTCCATGTGATTCTCACATACAACAGCCATGAGATATCAGTTGTACGCCAGGTCAACGCATTCGCTGTGCTCCTCGCCGAGGCACTACCATTTAGGCACTTGGTTCATTCACAGGCGATACTAGGTGCATGGCAGTCACACATGTACATCCAAATATGTCGCTCAGCTAACATTGGAGTGTGCATGTATTTTCTTTTGGACGGGAGATGGCCCAGCTTCCTTTTCCGCATGCACGAATCTCTTACCAGGTGTGTATCAAGCGTGCATACTCGTGGTGGAGCAGGTGCTCATTTCTCTCCCGTGGGTTACGTCAATCCACAGCCCAGCCTGTCGGGAGGCCGCTATGCATGCTCGTCTGAATGCAAAAGGCAAGGCTCCGTCCTTTGCGAGGCTCCAGCCCACGCCCTCCAAACAAGGTTCACCCGCTAGCGCTCCCGCGGGGGCCTAAGCCCTGGTTTCCGTTAGTTAGAGTTTGCCCAACAGCCGCAAGCCTAGTGAGGATTGGCGCTTTGTTATTCGCATTGGGTCCATTATGGGGCTTCAGAAGCAAAAACTGTCATATGGATGGAGTGGCTCCCAGGGGCACTATAGTCGGGAGTGGCTGGAGCGGCGCGAGCCATGGATATACTGGGGGCGTATGGTTAGGCCTCCGAGAGGGTCTTCTCCTGGGTATAACATCTGCAACTATTCAGCTTTTTCGCAGATCAGAAGGGTACGTACTTGGTGTTCAACCGCCGCCTTCTCGTTTGTTTCTGTTTTGCGCACACAAAAGCATTCGAGGCTGCTCGTCACGAAAATCGGGCAAGTATCCTAAGCCATGGCGCCCATCATTGATCCTCAAGAAAGCCTGTAAGTTATTCACGAGATTTAATTTCTCTTAACCCCCGACTCTGGCCATATCGTATGATGGGACCAGGCACATTCTATGGGCCCCTGGCCATACCTGGACCAGAGAACACTACACTGGGGAGCCGTGTGACTGACAGAACGACAGTATGGCTTTCCGCCAACGCCTCGATGGAGTTGCTATATTCACATACATCCTCATCATGCTTCTCGTCCCCCTGAAGATCTGGTGCCGCTACCGTCACCGGGGATGGCGCAACGTGCAATGGGACGACTACATGTCGATAGTCGCTTTGGCCCTCGCGAACGGCTTCTTTTACGTGTGCATAATCGGTAAGTCTTCGCATCCTACCTTTCTTCTCGGTTGGGATGACCAAGAACTGACCGGGCTACCCTGTAGGTATGCGAGACTCGCTGGGTCTACACATCTACGAGATTGAAAATCCACTTCAAATAATAGCTTTCTTGAAGAACATCTATGTAGGGAACATACTCTACACACTGTGTATCACGTCAGTGAAACTCTCTGTACTAGCCTTCTATTGGCGTCTATTCGAAATCAAGGCTCGTATCACCATCTACATCGTCACTGCTGCGGCAATCGCCTGGTGTACTTCCATCGTAAGTTATACATGCCTCAAAGCAGATGTCATCCTCCAATGCCATGTAATGGACTTCGAACACTGACCATAATTGCATCTTTATAGTTGCTCTGCGTCATTTTTAACTGCATACCCGTCCAAGCCGCCTGGGATGTCACCATAACAGGTGCAAAATGCATTTCCATCCGAGCCATATACCTCGGCGGTTCTGTCCCCAACGTCTGCCTCGACCTGGTCATTGTCCTCATGCCCCTGCCACACGTGTGGCGCCTGCACGCGCCCCTTGCGCAGCGCATTGTGCTCGCCGGCATGTTCGCCCTCGGCACCTTCATCGCCGTCGTGTCGCTCGTGCGCCTCATTATCTTTCTACAAATTCCCATCGCCACGCAGGGCGATGTGACATACAACTTCCGCGAGATCATCGTGTGGTCGATTGTTGAGGTCAACATTGGCCTGGCATGTGCTTGCCTGCCAAGTCTGAAGCCCGTGTTCCAGGCAGTAGGATTGAGCAAACTCTTCTCTTTCTCGTCATCAAGACCTTCCGATGTCGAATCACAAGGACCGGCGCATCAGTTTGCATCAGGTGGCTCGTCGGGCTCTCGGCCACGCAAGAAGGGCGCAACGGGTGGTTTGTTCTCCACACTGGCCGGAATCAGCAGAATGGACGATGAAGAGGAGACTAAATTTGTCACCGAAGACTTGGGTAAAAACAATGTCGACATTGAGCTAGCGCGTGTGAGCGAAGATAGCGAGCAAAGAAACGCCGCGGGTGGCATCAATGTGCAAAAGAATTGGAGTGTATTGGTCGATGAGAGGAAACCTGCGCGGTAATGTTTTTTTCTTTGGGTCAAAACAAGTGAGCACATAGACGGTCGGTATGTGCATGCAAGGCATGTATCGACTGCTTAACGTTTCGGGTAAGATAAAAACCTTGTGATAGGAGGCTGAGTTTCCTATGTAAAAATATACGCATGTCGTTCTAGAAGCAACTACAACGTATCCTGATCTGTCTCCTAGTCTACCTAAAGACTAGGCATAGGTTCAGCCGTGTCAGGATATCACTGTAATAATAGACAAGGGAATACCTGCATGTAGCAATAGAGAAATTGGACATCTACGCATAACATAATGATGCGGCCCCATCTATTATCAAACACAGTCAAAACACGCATCTTAAAAAGATGATTCTTGAATCAATAACAACAACGAACACGCTTGGCCAGAGTGACTCAGGAAGCACAGACTAGACTTCGCCTTCTGGTATGACAAGGGCTACAAACATTAAACATATACAATATGAATTTGAACGCCACCATGCCATGAATTTTGTAGTTCAATACCAAGCTGCATCACGTGTATCTAGCTTCGACTGGATACGTCTATGTTGCGTTACTAGGCCAAGTTGCGTGTGTGAAGTAGGCTCGCGAATCTATATGGCACCTTCACTGTAGATATAAGAAGGTCGCTGCGCCTCGCAAGCTGCACAGTAAGGGCAAAGAGATGGCTCGAAAGCGTTTGCAATGCCTTAGTGACGGTGGCAAAATGCTATTAGCTGTCTGTTGCAAAGACAAACGGCGAATCAGGGTCCACCACTTGCGGTAAGGGTGTATTTAGCCTAGGCAGCCACAAACACAGGGCGCTTGCTCAACTCCAGCCTTGCCCAACTCTACACTACACATCATCCCCACAAACTAGAACGAGACAACCGTTTAGTGCAACCCGCGGGTATCCCGCATCTTCAGTACTCAATGCGGCCGTCACGAAATCGAACAAATGTCAACACCTACAACTTGAAGATACTGTCAGGTATCGTTAGTCGCACCCGCAAGCGCCAGGGCAGCAGCGGCAACTCTGAGGTCAAAGATGAAGCCCCGCCTACGCCACAAATTGCCACGCAGGAAGGGATCCAGGCAGCAGAATCCGGCTCTCTCGACCAGACTAGCGGGCTGCCTTCACCAGTCATACCACCTAGCCTGCTTGAACTAGGAAGATCTCCAAGCAATGGAGAGGCCAAAACAGCTCAACAGAGTCGGCCAACCAGCTCGCAAACTTCTAGGCGTTCTTGCAAATGCTTCAATCCTTATGATGATTCAAACGGACACTTTTACGCCGTCAATCAACTCTTCAGTCAAGGCGTTTGGATTGGCTATCTAGCACCAGACCGACATAAGGAGTCATTTCGGGAGCTTCCTTCGTTTTATACGTTGAAATCCAACTATGCTAAGCTCATGTCGCCATATCCTAGAGCAACACAGGGCTTGGTGGGACAGCCTCGCCATGCTGTTTGTCGGGGATGCGTTTCGGGTACTTCAAAAGTGTTCGAATTGAGAGAAGTCCAGTTTTACGGCAAGTCTGTAAGTCATGCTCCGGAAGTACTAGCCGTTTTAGGCAATTGTCCTTCAGCTACTAAATACGTATGTCTTGTATAGATAAACTAACGATGCACAGAAACTAGTAATCATGCCCCTTGATGGTGACGACGAAGCCGGAGTTTTCGCCATCATGTTGCCACAGAAGCATGATAGAAGTCTACACGGTCTTCAATCCTACCGGCCTTGGGAGATCATTGAAAGTGATAACGGACAACGTTTTTTCAATGACTACGAAGTGCTCACGCTCCGCAATCTTGACAGTAGTGCCGATGTACTAGCTACAGCTCTCGAAGCACTGCCAATACTAGGGCGTACTAAGACTGCGGTGGAATTGAAGAAGCGGTCAGTGTCGGATTCGAATTACATCTATGATACTTCTACCCTTTCTGCATCAAGTATGCCAGACACTTCGACGCCAACAACGCGAACGCTAGAAGAGGGAGATATCAGAGAAGATGATATTCAAGAAGATGAGTCGATCAGAACAAAGCGACATAGAAGTAGCACAGCGACCTCGCGCAAGTCCCATACCATAGAGGAGGAAAGGCCCAGTGACTATGATAGCCCTGTATGTTCAGGTGCCGGAAACTTCGTGGAGACGCCCCTTGACTGTGCTGCCCAGAGCCCTGGAACATCCACCCCAAACCTACAGCCGCGAGTCACGAAACGCCATTTATCCCCCGAGACTGTAAATCTCGAGCTCACCAAGGAACAAGCCGACCGCATATACATAATATGGATCGTCAAAGACCGAGATCTAGAATATGAATTCGTCCATACGATTAGTGAATGCAAGACGTTCGCAGGCCTACTTAGACTGCTGGAAGAAGACACCGAGGCCATCCCTGCCATTGCCGAGATCCTAAAAAGAACAAAGACGTGGCGCTTGTGCTGCAGTCTTGGCGGTCATGGTGGTATGAACAAGGCGCTGATCGCTCGTGAAGGAAAGAAGGCTGCATTTGACCGATTGCAGACCATACTCGCAGAAGCCCCTCTCTGGAACGCGAATTCACATGGTCGAGTTCATGTTGAACTCAGGTCTTTGGGCTGATCAGATTCTGCTTGTGTTTTCTATAACGAAGTCGTGATCCAAAGGAGGCTGTTTTGGGAACATGCACTTCTTGATTGCGTTTGCGTTTGCGTCGCATCGCGTATACCCCGTGCTTATCTTTTGGTCAGTTTTCAATGGAAACAGGAGGTGAACCAATTTCCAATTTTCGGGAGGACGATAGCGCCCTGTAGGTATGGATGCACATTCATGCTTATATGTGCAGAGTCTCACACGAAACGATTCATTGTTGCCCGGGCATCTATCTCGGTTGTTGAGGATGTAAGTCCAAGGTTTCCTTTGAGGATCCTACCACGGGATATCCCCACATTGTACGCGCATTGTACAACACCATCGGTGAAACAACAGACTCCGGAGAATCCCAAGATAGCCGTACAGACCATGCATGTAGCTTTGCAGCAGCGAAGGAGGACTGAATCGTGTCTTGGCGGCCGAATAATAATCTGCACAACATTGTGTAAGCCTTTGGAAGATCGTCGTGCTAACGCGAAGTCGTTGGCCAATGAGCAAAAACTGCCTGGCTCTTCCGCCTACCCTTCCCGGCCTGGCGTGGCTGACCCTGTAAACGAGCTTTCCGTACGCGGCGCTACGGTTTCTTCATCTGTACTTTTGCCATCAATCGCATCTCCCTACCATCTTCCCCTTGTCGCTCGCTTGCCTTGCGTTCTTCTCTAGTTGCTGTCATATATCCATTGAGCGGGCCTGTTGCTGGTATCTACAGTTTGCCGTTACGGCCCTGAGCGCATCTGCATGTAATCATACCGAAGGAAAATCAGCACTTGGATTCGCGCTTCTTTACCAAATTTCCTGACGACTTTTGACATTTCATGCAACCGTCGCAATCATGGACAGCTCAGCAATCACTTATGCGACCTCGAAGGACTGGCTCGATATCATGAAAAATCGGTCCAAAGTGCGCATGCATGAGCTTATTGAGCGCCTTGGATTACGCGCAAAGTGGTCTTCCAATAAGCGCGGCAAAACCAATTTTGAATCGGCCCTGGTGCGCGAACTCGTGGCGGATATGGGGGATGTTGTGTCTACGCTACCAAAGGAGCCAGATGAATTGATGAAGTTCCTCAGCGATGAGGGAAGCTTAAAAGAGGAGGTCGACGGTTTACTTGAAAAGCATGGGATGAAGGTTTGGGGGAGAGTAGGAGAGCGCGATCATCTGCTCACCGCCAACGAACCTGGCGTAGAAGAAGGGCTTTATTCCCGGGATCTCTATTTTGAGAACGAGGAGGATAGGCAATTGTAAGCAGGCTGGCTGTGCAGACCGAAAACTCGGATAATCACGAACGATTGCTGATGGATCGCCTAGAATTCACAAGCTCCTCCACTGGTGGATCGGACTGAAAGCGTGCAATGTCATCCTTGCACGAGAGCGGCTCGATCGGGAAAGGAGGAAAAAGGCAGAGAACCGACAAGCGCGAGCTGAGGCTGAGTTTTCTGGTCAGCAAGACGGCGGAACACCAGCATCTTTTGTTGCGCTGGCACCCAACTCAGTCCTGCACGATGGTGATACAATATCACGTGGCAGTCCGATTTCCTCTAGTGCAATGCTCACACCCCCAGAATCGGGTGAAAGTCCTATCATGGGACCCCGCGAAGCAGGTAAGTTTACATCCGTCAACGGTCGTGGGCATGTACCTAACGGCTATACCACTCTTGCAGCCGCGAACGCATATCAAGCGCAAACCTTGCAACAGCGACAAAACATTGTTGAAGGTGTCTGGAACCGACTAGCTGTAGACGGTAACAGATCAAGAGATCTTAGTACCACGTCTGCAGGCCCTGCTCACGGCCATGGCACACACCCCGCAGAAAGCAAAGGGGCCGTGGACCAGCAGGTCGTAAACGCAAACCAAGCAGCGGTCGATCGGCAAATTAGCGTTGAAGTTGCGAAGCTGGTAGCAACCTTCCGCTCGGACGATGCAGGATCAGAGGAGATACCCCAGCCAAACAACAGCATACCCTACCGCGGGTTAGATTACGACGGGTTGCGGGCGCTACGACAATACGTCTACGGGGAAGAGCACGGAGTTGCGGTAGACGAGGAGGCATTACTCAATTCACTGGAAAAGACATGGCGCGAGCGAGTTCGCGCAGATTATCAGAAAATGATCGAGAACATTCCCGTATTCATTGCGAGAGAGAGGGCGTTTTTGACATGGGTGGAACTCAAGCGCCATTTGGCAGCTCTGCAACGTGCAAACGAACGTAAGTCGACGATCTCTAGCCCTATCCGCACATCGTCCCGCACTGACAATGACTGCAAATGTACAGGGTGGTCAGCAGAAGGCCATACCACGGCGGAAATCGAACGACGCATCCAACAACACCGCACTCTGATGGGCTGTACACAAACGATTATTGCAAACTTTGAGGATGTAGGCCAAGGCTTTGGACTCGGTCCTAATGTTGCAGTGGATCGTGACGAGCTACTGCGACAAGCCCTGGTCGTGCTAGCAGGAGAGAAGTATGCGGTAGAGATGCAGTGGAAGCCCATAGAGTTTACCGCGACAATGGCTTGGCTGCACGAACACCTGGAGAATTTCCGACGGGAGGAAGAGGAAGATGGCAAGGGTATGCTGTGGCATGCCGGATAATAAGCGTCGGAAGTTGTCACATTGTATCTCTTTTTGTCACGCATATAATATAGTACAGTGGGCTTGGAGTATAGTGGTAAACTCTGTACGCGGTGTGGATCTTACAGGCGTTCAGCAGCAGGCAAGGGATCGATCGATCGGCCAGACTTAAGAGGCGCACTAGGCGACCCAATTCGGAAAAATTGTCTATTGGGGTAGGTCAGCCGCAGGGGTTGGTTTCAGCTACTTCATCTTGTTACAGGATCGTGTAGGATTAGACTAGGCCAGGTGTGCCACTTGCACGCTCACGCACACACACACAGACATGCACACACAGACATGTTAGTACACAGTAGACACGCAGCCCCATACCCAATCCGCCTGTCGATTACGTTTGCCCGTCAGCCTACATGAGTGCAACGTGTAGCTGGGAGTCACGCGACGAGTGGGCATAAATTTAAAATAAAGAAAAAAAATAAAATAAAACGGCCGTCTCACGTACTGCCAAGGATAAGCGCAGGTATGCAGCGATCAATAGTTCGGCAACCAGTATCCGGGCATATAATGGTGACGGCTCGGCAGGACTTCGCAGTACACTCTCGCTTAATGTAACCTGCGGGCAAGGGGGCGTGTGGGCTTTGGCTTTTTGGGCAGCGCGCCGTAAATCTTGCCTAAGTAATGCCAGGTTCCTATTTTAGGACGCCATGACGGACGAGCGTCGCGCATATCTCCATGTGCCCTAAGTAGAGTAATGTATTCCTACTCATGGGCACTGGCCTCGTGTAGATAGATTTACGACAGGGAGGGAGGGCGCCACAATTGGCTCGCGCCATGTCATGCCATGCGATAACGGGTTTCCTTCCCTCGTGGCTGGTGTGCTGCCGTGTTAGGAGGGGGGGAGGGAGAGAGAGAGAGAGAGAAAGAGAGAGAGAGAGAGAGAAAGAGAGAGAGAGAGAGAGTCAGGGTGAGGGTCGGATAGCGGATAGCGGATAGCGNAGAGAGAGAGAGAAAGAGAGAGAGAGAGAGAGAAAGAGAGAGAGAGAGAGAGAAAGAGAGAGAGAGAGAGAGTCAGGGTGAGGGTCGGATAGCGGATAGCGGATAGCGGATAGGGGGCGGGGCGGCGTGGGAGGCAGAGTGGGAGGGAGAGGGAATGAGAGAGGGAGAGTGGGAGCGGGCGGTGCTGATCAAAAACAGCACAACATGTGGGCGACAAAGACGGCAGAGTACGAGTTGTAATGCGCACGCAGGCTGAAAAAAGCGAGGCAGTCGAGGGACGAGCGCGTCATAGATGCAAGGTGTAATTGTAACTCCTGACCACGACGCCAATAAGGACCATGTCGAGCTATGCCGCAAAGTGTCGTAGTGCCGCCTGTTCGCTGATAGCACATGGCGGCTAGTGCTTGGTTTGAGTAAAGAGGGTCGGGTATTTTGGCCTAGGCGAGTAAGAGTTTTTTTGCTGCTAGCGACCAATGCGCGTGGTTACGGCCGCTGTAATTGGGGCTGTAGTTATTGGGTACACGGCCATGGCATGGGACGAGTAATAAGTACAGATGACTAGCAGCTAGCATAAGGCAGCGAGTGACAATGAAGCCCATAGTGCAAGCGTCGTACTATTGCTATGAACGAGCAAGGGCCGGCGGGCCTCAGTTCGCCTGGACGAATGAGGACCGGGCGGTACTATCATTTACACCTGATGGGGAATTATTGGCATGCGAGTCATTAACGGACGCGTATTAACCTATGCACATGTTTTTTGATGCCGCCCCTGCCACCTTATGGTCTCGCTACTGGACACGCTCCTCTTTTCTGCCTATCTTTTCGACGCTGCATACCCTCTGTCGCTTTTCTTACACGTCACCCGCCATCAATCATCATCAATCATCCATCATCGTCGTCATCCTGTCATCCTGTCACCCCATCCCACTAATAGCCAACTGCAACTGCCCCCCCCCAGCAACTCCGCTTAGTTGCTCGTCACCCTGGCGCCAGTCCCTACAGGGGTCCGGGCCTATCTTCTTTGTTTGCTGAGGTAGCACGATCGGCATCCGACGCTGAACAAAGTTTTTTGGAAGAGGCAACTGGCAATAAAAAAAAACTTTGTTCCAAGACGGCCTAGTGGAACGTACTCCTTTTACCATTGCCCGGCACATCACACCCCCCTCCCCATCCCATCCCACCCTAGTCCATCTCATCATCACACACGTTCCGCTGAGTGCTCGTGCGCCCCATCCACTGTCATCTCCAACCGTCTACGTTTCCCATCGTTGCTTTCCTACACCCTCTCTCAATTGTCCAACCGCCCCCCGGCTACTACCAACCACTACCACCATTACCACCACCATTACCATCGCCCATGCAGCGGCCATGAGTTCAAAGGACAACCTAGCCCTCGACCTCGAGCACGGCGTGCGACGATGGGACCGCGCTCGATGGATCTCCGTCTTCAGCTCGCATAACCCGACTATCCGCGAGGTGACGGAATGCCTAGGCCTCGGCTTGTCTGCATCCTCGTCCACCACCAACCGCGGCATCCCCAAATTCGACAACCCCGACTATCGCAAGCTGTCCAGCGAAGTCACCAAGCTGTCCAAGGAATTGCCAAAGGAGCGAGATGCGCTGCTCGATTTTGCCGCGGATCCGCATTCGCTCGACCAGGAGCTCGAGGACTTGCTAGCGAGTTACGGGCCCGCTATTTGGGGCAGGGATGCGGATCGCAGCTGCTTGCTGACTCCGGATCCAACGAAGAAAACGTACAACAAAGATTTGTTTTACGAAGAGTCCGAGCACAAGGACATGTAAGTTTTGTCCATGCACTTTTTGTGTTTTGTGTTTTATGTGGGTGGTGCAGGGGGTGTGGGTACTTGTGGGTGGGCGCACGCGCTAAGCTTTTTGCAGTCTTAAGATACACCTGCACCGATGGATAATCATCAAGGCCTGCTACTACATTCGCAACATGAAGCTCAAACGACCGTCGGGCGCAAACGAGTATGATCAGATTGCTGACATTGATGGTGAGGGCCTGGTAAGTTGCTCACCGTCATAATAGTGACATGTTCCATCTCATCTCATCCGATTATTAATTAAAATGCAGTCGCCACATAGCACACCGCAGTCGCTTACACCGCCAGACATGGATTCTGTTGCCGGTGCCGACCTTGACGTCAAGCCAGTCAATCTGAAGAAGCGTAAAAGCAATACTCACCTGACCAATTCTGACGATGATGAAATGGACACGACACCTGTCAAGCGGCCGTACAGCACCATGCCCATCAGCCGAAAGGGCAGCCCTAGGAAATCACTCAAATCGCTCTATCCCGCTGTGTCGGGCAGTATGGAAAACATGCCACCCATGTCAATTCACGCCCATCGTTTCTCTCCAGCACCAGGAAACGGTCCTGAAGTCGGTAGGACGCAACTTGCTCCTTTGACGAACAACGATATCAACGGCGTACCGAGGCCGTTTTCTGTTTCCCAAAGCCCGACACCCGGCAGCTTCACCGCTGTCAATACTGGAAGCTTCACTGCAGTGAACAACAACCCATTGGCTGTCAAGGAGCCTCTGAGGGATCCCGTACGTGAAGCCGCACGGGAATCTTCAAAGGAAATGCAGCGGCCCTCTCCTGTAGGCGGACATCGTCACAGTAATAGCTACACCAGCCCTTATGAGCCATCACCGCACAACTCAGCACCGCCTCGGCCTGCCACGGATCCTCCACGCTCCGTGATGCCTGTGAGCTCCACGTCTGCTCCTAGTCATCATGTGCTTCAGCCGGCAAATACATCTGCACCTACAAATGGAGCAAACGGACTTCTGAAGAAGGATTCCCCGGTCGTTCCACATGCCCACCATGCTCACATTGCTCCACAGCCACAATCGCAATCACAGAGCCCGCAGCAGCAACATACACCACAACCCATTCAACCGCAGCATACCCAGCATGCGCCACTTCCTTCTCATCCACATATTCAAAACCAACAACAGTCGACACCTCGACCATCAAGTCCACCTAATACTTCAACACTTCACTTTGGACGTTCTCTTGTACCTCACCCCCGAAGTAGATCCAGTACACCCCTCGCGCAGGCCGCACCTAATAAGCCACTTACAACATCTAATACACAACCAACGTCTACGCCCCTTTCGCAAGGTGCAGCCGCTTATGGAATACAATTGGTCCCAATACAGGAACCGCCACCACCCGCACCAGCCCTAGTCAGCCATCGAGCACCTCCTAGTCATGCTCACTCAACCCCATCACATCACGCTTCGCATCAAAGCGTACTGAAAAGTCAGCATTCGGAACCGGCACATGTCACACAGCCCACCCCAGCGCTTCCCCGACAAACGGTCCCGACAGCCGATCTCCGCCTCCTGCAATGCGAGGTAACGGCCGGCCTGTTTACATTCTTCTTCCCGCGCCCTACAATGCCTCCGGATGAAGCTGCGCTACTTCAACGTCTGCATGCGCTATGGTTTCATGGCGAGTCGCTGTTTCGCAATGAGCTCTCAACCCACTACGACTTGGTCTCAAAAATCTTGACCGCCTGGCTCCACGAACGGCAAGCCATTGCCGCATTGCGCCACTCAATGGCTTCGAATCCGGGTGTCTCGCATGTGGGGCTTGTAGACCGCTTACTGGCGATGAACGACCTCCGAGCAATGCGACTCAAGTGGAAGAACATGAGCCCGATTGACGGCATGAGCCCGGAAGACCTGCTGTGCATGGCTTTTAAAGTCATGACCAACACTGAGGGAAGCGAGTACCTGTTCAAGGACGGGCTAGCGAGGCTCGAGCTGAGCGTCTTTGAGTTCCTCCGCAGCGAAGACAGCAAGATTGTCATGCAGAGGCGAGATACGAGAGCTGCTTGAGACCGCAGCGACAGCAATGGCCCGTGGGTGACCTGTCTCAACGACGCTTTTCCTTTTGTTTTCTTCTTTTTTTTGCATCTCTGTATCCGTGTTCTGTACGTACTAATGCACTATAGTAGCGTGGGTGGCTTGTGCTGGATTTGCTCATCTTGGCACTTCGTATCTTTTCCTTAGCGACGGCGTTATCTCGACAAACTCTCTTTTTTTTTCTCTGCGTGTCATCTCATTTCATTTTCTTTTGGGCTGGAAAAAGCTTGTTACTGTGCATCTTTTCTTATCTTTTTTTTCTCGCGCGGTATGTTTTACTAGATCGGAAATACGAGCTTTGTAATAGGCGGGTATCTAGGGGCCGCAGAAGCAAGTGGGAGGTCAGTGTGTAGGTATGTAATGGGCTGCCTTGGCGTGGCACGGTTGATGTGTGTATCTAGGGTTATCAGGGACCAGGTGTTTTACGGGCGTAAAGAGGGTGCCGGAGTTGGTACCGGTAACATGTGGGATATTGATCTAGAAGTAGGGCTTGTATAGCGTGCGTATGAATGGTTTAGTCCCTCCCCCCCTGGTAATACATACATTCTACCATAATAGACCAGCGTCCCCCCTCCCCCCTACCCCCGGTAGTGGCTAGTAGAGGCAACATGGCTTGAGGGTGTGTAAAGGTGGGTGTCTAGAACGAGCTGCAGTTCGTCGCCTGATCACCTAGACGACGTCACGTGCGCTCGCTGAACCCTGCATAGTTCGCATACCACGCAACCACTAGTCCTGACGCGCCAGCTGCTCTCAATCTCAACAACGCCCCCTTCGAGCCCTTGACCGAAAACGGCACTGATGCGCAGCCTCCGCTGCGGGCGCGCCTTTCCCCGTGGCCGTCCGTAGTGGCTGCTATGTGCGACCGGGTTTCAGATACAGCCTCATGACTTGGAACCGCCTCGCCCACTCATCGGCAAAGCCCACGCACCCTCGCCCGTACTGAATGGGCCCCGTGGGTTCCTCACGCGCGCCTCCCCGCCCCTGCACACCCTTTTTCTTGATCAAAGGGCCCTGTTGCTATCGCGGCATATGAGTCCCACGATGCACCACTACCATCACTGGTAGCCGTTTGGTGTAGTCAGAGCGTATTCTTGCTCTCTAACACCTACCCCCACTCCTCCCTTAGTCAAGCATGGTGCTGCGACTATTCGTCCCGCCCGGTAAGCCAAGAACAAATGCGAAAGAGAAAGAGAGAGACGGTTGTGGAGGATGACCATGGAGCTTTTGTCACTGATGAGAAACATGTGCATACAACAGGGGAAGGCCAACACGGGCTTGTTCCAAAACGACCAGAAGGCATTGGCGCAAATGCAACGCCCCAGACTTGTCTTGTTTCTTCGACGCTGCTGGCCGCAGTGTATACTTCGTTTGCCTCGACATTCAACCAGCGAGTAGCAGCAGTCGGCGTAGCGCCTCAACAAGCAGCACACACATCTAGGCCCGCCCTGTTTGTACGGTCGTCGGCCAGACTGGGCCTCTGCGTCGGACTAGCCGGAGCCGCCGTAAACTGGTACTACTACTCGGCTTTTGCAAATGTGGTTGTTGCCGACAAGGTGCAAGAGACTAGCAGGTGGAGACTATATCAGTGGACCAAGGGGTACACGGTCGACGATGGCGCTTTGGCCGGTGCCGCTATCGGTCTATCGGCCTCGATACCTATGCTCCTGATGCGCCGCCCGGCTACTCTACCGCGCTGGACGCGGTGCCTGGGCATGGCAAATATCGGCGGCTGTACGGGCGTCGTGGGATCGCATGCGTACCTTCAGTATACGGGGGAGCGGCAAAAGGCGTACAGACTACTTGAAGCACGACGGAAGCGCAGGTCGCTCGAGTTTTGGGCCATCTTTTGGGACAAGGAACTTATGGCTAAATTGAGTCCGATAATGCAGCAGTACGTTCGGCACAATGGCGTCTGGTATACCCAGCTCTTGCCGGATAATGCTTTTGAACAAACAGAAGACGAGGTCGAGTCTGTCGAGACCACTGCTGCTGCTCAGACAACACAGCAAGTCGCAAACCCAGAACCTGTAGCACAAACCCCAGACCCCCCTTTCTACCTCGAACCCGTAGACTACACAGCCGACCTCGCCCAAATCAACGTCGAATCCACTCTTGCTAGAATCCAAGAAATGCAAGTAGAACGCCAAATCCTCCTAGAAGAAGCACACTACCTGCTCTCTCTAAACGCCCACCAACGCTACGAATACTGCCACTTGCACAAAACCTTAGATGCAGACGACCGTCTCAGACGGCTTCAGGAAATCCATCTCGTAGATGTCGCTCATACCCGCCTGCGCAACGCGGCGGATGCACTGGATATGAAAATTATACACTGGCATATGTCGCTTCAGCACAAGGCCGCTTGGGAAAATTCACTCTCTTCTCCTTCCTCTTCCTCCTCTTCTTCTTCGTCGTCTCTCTCTACTTCCGAGGCAGAAAACTGGCTCCCTTCCTCCCACCTAATCAACTACGCAACCCACAGGCCCAGTTTCTCCATCTTGGAAATCGAGAAAATGGCTCGCCAGATCGATGCGCAGGTGCAGCGGTTCGAAGAGGGGAGTCTGGACCAGAGGTTTCCCCGCGAGAAGCGAGAGAGGTGGCGTAAAGATGCAGAGGATGGAAGAGTGCTGTTGCGGGCAGCGGATCATATACTGTTTCGTATGGAGAAGGCGAGTAGTAGGGGTCTTGATGATGGCGGTGAGGGGGGGTTGCTGCAGCAGAGTGGACGTGAAGAAGTCATGGTAGCAACCGCAGCAGCAGCACAAGACGACGCTACTTCATCTGAGGGACTTCACCCTGCAAATGATCCTCCCTCTTCAACCGATGATGGCTCAGCCGCTGACGAAATGCGCCTGAGAAAAGATGTGGAACAGTCTCGAGCGGATGCCAAAAAAGCCGCCAAGCCGCGGCGAGATGGTCTGGGGCAGAACAACCCATGAGCTCAATCTGCGAGGACCAGAAATTGGTTCAGGCCATGATTTTTTCCATCTATGGAAACACACACATTTACTTCTACTGGACACGATAATCACAAAGGGAGCGTAATGGAGCAGCCGCTATCAATTGTAATTATAATTGTAACCTTTTTTCATTATCAAGCTATACTAAGCTACTGAAGACGCCATCATTCCCAATCTTAAAGGAACACAAAAACCCTAAACCCTCCATAGCCTGCCATGAGGTCAAAGAGGGGATATCGTCATGATGCTAATGTTACAAGGCTTTGTTGCCTACTCCGTTCCGTTCTCCTTCCATCCGTACGTAGATCGTAAGGTCGTGAAATAGTACGTGAGGCAGGCGTATCATTGTCATGATACATCTGAACGCTGCTTGTCGGTTGTGTTGCTAGTAGTGAGTTTCTTACAACTCGTTCTTGGCAGAAGATGCGCTGGCGGCGGCCTGGTAGGATGCGCTCTTCGCGGACTTGGAGGCAGCAGAGGAAGCGCTAGCAGCAGACTTGGAGAGCGAGGAAGAGGATGAAGAAGCGGCCTTTGCAGCAGCACCGCTGAGTGAGCTGGCGCTGGCTCCAGCAGCGTTGGTAGCGGAAGCGGCACTGGCAGCAGCGGCATCAGTAGCGGAGGCAGCGCTAGCTCCGGCGAGACCAATTTGCTGCTTAACCAAGTTGGTGTAGTAAGCAAAGCCATTGGTGGCAGAAGCGTATTCGTTGTTGGCCTTGGAGGTAGCAGCGCCGTAAGCGGAAGCACCAGAGGCGGAAAGAGACTTAGCAGTGGCGGAAGCACTGTCACCATAGAGGCGAGCACGGTGCTTGCGAGCGAGAGCGAGGAGTTCGTTGCGCTTGGAGCCCTGAGGAACCTTGATACCGTTCTTGTCAGCCCACTCCTTGATCTGACTGTCAGACCAGGAGTCGAGCAACGCGTCACTGAGGCTTTGCTGAGCCGCGGCGGCAGCAGAAGTGACAGAGGCGTATGCATCCTGAGACTGCAGGCTGGCAAGGCGAGATTGACGGCGGATGGAAGCAATCAGGGAGTCGCGGGTATTGGGCTGGGGAACAGGGTAGCCACGCTCGTCAAACCAGGCCTTGAGATCAGAGTCAGACCACGAAGCGTAGAGCCAGTCACCAGGGTAGTTTGCGGTCTCCTTGGCCTTTTCAGCAGCCGACTGGTAGTTGTCACGGACGGCAGCGAGAAGAGAGTCACGCTGGCGAGGCTGGGGAACGGGGATGCCGTGCTTGTCGGCGAAAGCCTTGAGCTGAGAATCGGACCAACTATGAAATGTTAGCAGTGATAACGAATAAGCAGCACAGATTACATACGTGTCAAAGATCCAGTCCTTAACACTGCCGTAGGCCTGGTTGGCAGACTCCTCACTCTCCGTCCAGTACAGCTTGACCTGCTCAGCGAGGCTCTTTGCGTCCTTCTCGGTGCCCTTCTTGGCCTGCTGGCCCTTGAGGCTCAGGTACTTCTGGAGCGTAGGAGCGTCCCAGCTAGTGTAGGGAGAAACAGTCTTGTCGTTCCAGTTGGCCTTGACGGTCGATTGGAGGTTCTTGCGGTCAGAAGGGCTGGGGTGAGGAATGCCGTGGTCACTGAGCCAGCGCTCAAGCTCCGTCTCGTGCCATTTGTCGTAGACTGTTCACTCACGTCAGTGTACTGCTAGAGAGCGTGATTGTAGAAAAGAGGAAAGCGAATGGGCTCTGTACTGTACGCACCAGTACTTCCAAACCAGCTGTTGGCCGATGCCGACGCAGCAAGCGTCACGACGAGAGTGGATGCAAAAGAGAACCTCATCTTGTCGGGAGGGCGGTGTGATGGTTACGCTAGTATTAGGTGATGAAGCAGAGATGAGGGAGGTGGGATACCGAGCAAAGGGCAAGTAAATAGTGCAAGAAGGGATGGTGAGAGGGCTGTTTATGAGGGGAGGCACGAACAATGGGCGGCCACAAGGCGTGCGTGCGAGTGACGTAGGACTTCACGTTGGGAGCTCGGACAAACAAGATCTCCAACGCGCCTGCCTCCGCTCTGTTGCATGTGCGGCCAATGAGAAGGCGCGACCAGCAGCCGCCTGGTATGTGTACGCAATTGTGAGAGCGCAATTGTGACGCCGTCTGGGCCTCGCGAACATGTGCAAGCTGCCATCCGCACGCCTCCGAGGCATCCCGCGTGTTTTTTTTCATACTTGCGCTTCTTACTTGTCAGGACTGCAATTCTGACGTCTCTCACCCTGGCCTGGGGCTGGAACGGACGTGGTGGGTCGCCATGGCATTTGGAAATTTCCCATCGCGATGGTTTGCGGGGCTAATGTCGTGAGCGCGTTCAGCCCTTGACGTCATCACCCAAACATGCACAAAACTTATGAAGCACAATGATGCTGGCAAGCCTCAAAGCAAAAGGTTGAACATGCACGCTTGAACAAATGCGCAATTGTACCATTTTGATCGCGTGTCACGCAACATTGTTGACCCCTCGAGTCGTAGCTAATCATACATCTCCCCCTTCATCACTTAGCTCGTGTTTACCCCCGGACACCCTCTGAATCGCCGCGTCCACCTTCACCTGTATAGTTGTTAGCAATGCATTCAATACATCAAACATGGGAGACATGCCTTTCCAGAAGCTAACAGGCACCTTGTCCTTTTCAGCCTCTTCGTTGCTGACCCGCTCATGCGCCTGCTCCGCCCGGTTACTCATGTCCTCGTTGTGCTTCCTGACCTCCTTGCTCTCGTTTCCAGCCGTAGGAGGGTTCTCGTTGAGTATCTTGGGTTTCGCACCTTTGACTTCGCTGGCGTCGGGCTCGTTTTGCTGACCCTGCTTAACGGCTGGCTCCTTGCTGTCCTGCATCCGGCGCGACCATGTCGAGAACTTGCGCTGGCCTGAAGATCCCTTGTTCGTAGATGGAGCTGGAGACTGCGAGGTAGGCTGGGGAGAGTCGTTTTGGCCCGCGTTGCTGTCCTTGTCTGGCGACGACGA
This sequence comes from Bipolaris oryzae ATCC 44560, assembly GCF_000523455.1. NCBI lineage: Eukaryota > Fungi > Ascomycota > Dothideomycetes > Pleosporales > Pleosporaceae > Bipolaris > Bipolaris oryzae. The sequence continues at coordinate 67,788 of NW_006911291.1, forward strand.
AGACTTGCCTTTGGCAACACTTGGAGGCTCGGGGCCAGGGTGCTCAAGGTTCTCGCTGGGATTTTCGCCCTGCTTCTGGGGTGCCTCTCCAACTGGGTTTCCCTCGCCAGAGCCGTAATCCTGAGTTGCAAAGCGGACCTGTACGCGGGCTCGAGGAGCCGCTGAGAGCGCTGCAGGACGCAGTGCTGCTGAACGTAGCATTGACATGGGGCGGAAGTAACTCATGTTTGTGATGTTTGTGAAACTGCAATTGACAATGAATTTGTGTGTATATGGCAGGAAAGTGACAGTGAGGTTGGTAGAGGTCTGGATTGATACTCGACCTAGCTCTCCTTTTGACGTCATGGTTTTCTAAGATCCGCATTCCTGCGTACGTGCAGCACGTCACACCAATGCACGTTCGCAATGCTGCATTGACAATTGCTTTTGCTTTGAAGTATTTAGGCAAACATAATTGGCGGATGCAATTACGTTATTCCAGTATCCACTATCTGTATATTTCCTACTACAGAACATACATATGTGACCAAACGCGAACGAACGGCAGAAAGCGAGTCTCAAGGAGAATGGTTTAGTACCTAAGACTGATTAATACTACCGTCTTCTCAAAAGACAAAGTTTCAAAGTTATCTCATACCATCCACACTTGACTCCATATATCCAAACTCCCTGTTAACCATCCTATATCAAACCTCTCCAATCTACCCACCCACCCTCTTACCATACAGAACCCAATCCGTTAAACCCCCAAACCCAACACCCTATCTACCAGGCACCCAATCACTCCCCCCGTCCCTCAGTCTTCGCCCCCCACACCCCCCCTCCTTCCCACTCCCTCCCAAAACCCCCCCTCTTCCACTTCTCCCTCCGCCTCCAAACCTCCCACCCCTGCCTCTCCCACCGCTCCATCGGCGTCTCGGACCACTTCCGCATCTCCTCCGCCTGCTTCTCCCAACCCGCCGCTTCTGCATCCGTCACATCCCTTCCTTTCCGATATATATCTTTGAGAATATCGTAGTAGCTTTCGAAGTTGGACTGGATAGAAGACATATTGGAGGGGGAAGAGTCGGAGGGGATGAAACCCGCTGAGGAGCGGGGGCGCAGGAGGGGGCAGGTTGGGCCGCAGGAGCCTGGGGTGGGGGATGGAGAGGAGGGGGAAGGGGAGCAGGTGAGGCAGTAGTAGCTGGAGTTTTGGATGAGGTTTTCGAGGTGGAGGCGGGTGTCTAGGGAGGATTTGACGACGAGGAGGTTGTGGAAGAGGTCTTGGATTCGGTGGTACATTGCCCGGTCAGCGACTGGGTCTCGTGGCATTTTTGCGACTGTTGTCGTCGTCGAGATTGGTTTGATTAAACTATATTATTTTTTTGGAAGAGAGGGAGGAAATAAGGGTGGAGTTGAAGAGGTAGTAGTAAGTAGTGATTACACGTGTGTTGTGAAGATGCAGTGAGAAGAGACAGTGTGGTAAACAATGGTATGGTTTTTTCTATTCAGTGATTATGAAATGAGTGAGTGAAGGATGTGGAAAACAAACACTATGCTAAGGATGAGGGGGTCGTATGCTAGAAATAGGTCTAAGAAGGATAGGGTTGACACCAGGGTAAGACAAACGCCCATACAATCATAATTGCATCCCAATCATCAATTCACCTTGATCGACATCTCAAACCCCTTGTCTTCTCCTAAATACTGCTCTATTCCTTAACTTTCTACTCGAAAACCGCGTCGGACGATTCATTCAAGTGCTCTACGAACCGTGAAGGGCGACTAGCAGTCGCTGGCATATTACCAGGCGTCGTCGAACTTGCTGTATAAGTCTCGAAGAGCTCCACCCTACGAAGAACCGATAGGCGGACATCTTCCGGAACCTGGCTACGTGTATAGTCGCCAGTAGTTGCTAGACCAGTAAAGTCAGAGGACGGCCCATCAGAAATCTGTCCAAAGCTGAAACGGCGTGCAGAAGGCATGTCTTCATCCCGACCATCTACCGAACCGTAATTTGAGTTCAAAGTGGAAATAGACGTCTTAGAGGCACAGCTGTCGTGCCTCTTCCTCATGCTAGGCCTTTTGATAGCACCGCGGCGGACTAAACCGCCTGGATTGCCTTCTTGGAGCACACTCTCAATAGAGGGAAGTTGTGGCTTGGCCAAGTTGCCTTTAATTAGAGTGTCCTCCGGATATGTGTCTGAATTCACTGGAGACTCCGCAGTCTCACAAAATTCCGGCGCAGAAGTGACGGAGAGTCCGCGCTGATCCTTCGCAAGTTGGGTGGTTTGCATATCCATGGTGTATTTTCTGTTCGGTCCTTTGAAATATTCACAGTGCTTCTGTTCTTGGTGTTTGCTTTGTTGTGATCTTCATTTCGATTCAAAGGAGATTTCCTTTAATAGCAAATTTCCAAGATGTAACAGCATGTATTGTGCAACATGTGTCATTGAGCCCTGCACATTGTTTGTGCAACCAAGACATTATGAAGCCGTGAGACTCCAGGGAACTGTGTGGTAACACCACTACCAGTTTGTAAATCCCGTCAGGTGCCATGCATCTGGAAGGTCGGGAGAGAGGCTGCGGTTGTTGCTGGGCGACTGCCCATATCCAACCAGTGAGATTTCCGACTCTTCTATCGTCCTTAGAGCGCTCACCTTAACCTTCTACTTCTTGTCTCCTCTCCATCTCCCTCTCCAAGTCCTCTACATTCATAGGAACCTTAGTTCCTTCCCACTTCTTCTTTTCTTCCTGCGCAAATCCCTCCAAACTCAGCATACCCACACATAAAAACCCCAACACCTCTCTGTCTGTATCGAAAACCTCCCACCACTCACACTCTGGCATCTTGATTCCTGTCTCTCTTGCAGCCAAGTAGATCGCTGCTGTAGCCAGTGTCGGTGGCTGGTGTGTCAAGTACAGGCATTGTGGGCTCAGCAGAGCAGTATTTAGGTATGCGATTGCGCGTTTGGCGAGCTCTGACGCGCGAGGATGCACAAAGATATCGAGGGCTTGTAGGTATGTTATGCAGAGTGTGTAGGGGAGCTGGATCTGCACATTGAAGCCAAGGGTGCGCAAGATGCGTTGCTCGGTGGAGAAGAGGGTTGCGCGACGGCGCTCGTACGTGCCTTCTGTAACAAAATACTCGCGTGGATCCTGTTTCTGGTGGAGTTGATCCACGCCGAAGAAAGTCGTAGGAAGCGAGTCGAGGTACGCGTATACATTAATTATACTTCGTGCTGATTTGGGGTATGCAGACAACTTGGTAGTCAGGTAAAGCGAAGCTGCTGAGACTTGCTCTGCGCCAAACTCCGCAAGACTTCCACCCTCTGGCCCAAGCCAGAATCGCATAAACACCACAATTGCTTGCGCAATGACTTCTTGGGGTAGTCTCAACAGTATTCCCGCAGCTTGTGTGAGCCTTGCGCCGGCGAAGCGTATCGAGTCTTCGAGATCGGGTGGGATGCCATCGAGTTGTGAGCCGGAGGTCTCGAGCTGGGCTACAGTAGCTAATGCATTTGTAAGAGGCGAGGGTTGCATCGTGTAGGAGCTGGCGTAAGCTTCTTTCCCCCGTGGTAAGCTGTCGCAGTTGGAGGCATTGGGTATGGAGGTATTGAGCTATCGGACCTCCGATGGGTGAGCTTCGGTGCACTAGGCTTTATTCTGTCTAGTCAAGATTGCTCACCCCACTCAACCTCGCTGGTCATATGGTGGAACGACACGTCGAAATATTTGCAAGATGTAAGAGATCTTGCATCATCTCGCAGCTGGCGGGAGACAGCGCGTTACCCGTGGTACATATACATCCAAATTTAACAACCAACCAATAAAAAGCCGTCTCCTTAGCTCAATTGGGAGAGCGCCAGACTGAAGTCTTCGGTCATTAAATCTGGAGGTATCGTGTTCGATCCACGAAGGGGACAACGTGCTTGAGCTTGCTCAAGATTCTTCGAACCATTCTTTTTGCCATCCTGGCAGCCATGCTGGTAGTTACATAGGGCTGACAGCCAAGACATTATCTTTTTGCTTATCGTTGGTGCATATCGGTTGTTGGGCAGCAATGTCTAGTTCATTTTTTTAAAAAAAAAATTCGCGCATATGCTAGTCAGATCACGCCTTAATATGTCAAGTAGATGTGCTTGTGAATTGAGTAAGAGTAGAAAAGATAAAATTGAATATTCTTTTGGAGCAATCTCTAGAAAAAGTTCCAAGAAAAGACTACGTAGCTAATATGCATTATTAACGAAGACATAAGTGGGTATCTTGCCGGCTAAATGCGATCCAAAACCTCTACAACCATAATTGTACATGCAAAATCCCACCCGTGCGAAAATAATAATAAAAAAATATAACAAACCAGAAATCATAAATCCAAAACGCCGTAAGTGTACACCCATTTTTCCTTTTAATCAATACCAATCATGGTGCCATCGCACCTCCAGTCATCGACCTCGACGTTTTCCGCGGCAGTGACGGTCGCCTCGGGGTCGATCTGAACATGGTTGAGCCATGTTCCTACGCGGTTTGCACCGACTTTCTTTCCATCTTTTGAGAGTCCAGCCATTACTGAAGAAGTGACAACGGCGGGGGGAGCAGAGCGTGAGGGGGTAGGTGCCGAGACGCGGCGGGTGCTAGAGAAAATCGAACTTCTGGGGGTCGATTGGCGGGGGGTGGATAGGCGAGCAGCGGTGCGGACAGCAGAGTTGGGCACGGAGCGGATAGCATAGGAATCGTTCATGTGGTGGCCGCCAGCGTTACCAACACCATAAATCTGAACCTCGGGTTCCGTGCGTCGTGCTGATGATACGGTCGGGGTAGGAAGATGAAGTGAGTTACGAAGCTGTCCGGATAGAACTCGTTCGGCGCGGTCGTAGTCGCGTTCTCGTTCGGGGCGTTCACGGGGGCGGATGCTTGGGCGGCGTGCTAGCGGTGGGGTAGCTTCGGCGATTTCAATAACCTCAACGTCGGGGTAACGGGGGTTTGCGTATGGCACGCGCATGTCATTCAGGCGATCATCATCCGGGATGTGTTGGTAGTTGAACCAAGGGCAGTTGCAGGTCTTCCAGGGAGCAGCACAGACCATGCAGAATTGAGCCGTGCAGCGACTGTTGAATCGTTAGACATTGTTGTTGTGAAGAAGGTTGGATGCTTTGGACTTACCAGGTCATGTGATTGCAACCTTCCTTGAGCTCTACTACAGCCTTGCAGCTGTAGCATCGTTGCCAGCCCTGCTCCTTGGCCATCTCAACCAGACGATTAGTCTCTTCGTCCTTGGGGCATTCGCGCTTGGTGTGGAACTTGGCGTTGCATAGTACGCAGACCTTTGTGTTGCATGAGCTACATCGTGCATACTTGCGACCATATGTTGGATCCATCTTGACTTTGGATGGCTTGATCCATTGGCCACATCCCTTTGTGGGGCAGTACAGGCGGTTGCTGGTGGTGTACTCTTGGAACTTTTTGTTCCATAGTACCTTGAACTTGTCGTCGAACAGTCGGTCGGCATACTTCAAGGGAATGTGCTCTGATGTGCAGCATCGTGGCGGCATGTGCTGGGGATCCTTGACAGAGAGGGTGAATTGTCGCTTCAGGCAGGAGTAGCACATGCGGTGCCCACAAGCAAGCTTGACAGTCTTGTGGATAGGGATGTCATCGTTCATGCATACCAAGCAGTCGGCTCTGAGAGGCAAGTTAGTACATTGGAAGCGCAGTAATGGGATTGACGACTAACCGTTGGACTTCTCGGGCTTCGCGGTGGTCACGGTGTTCCTTGTGCGCCGACGTGGAGGTGTTGCGCGACAGTGAGGGCTTGAAGAAGCTTGACAGGATTCCCCCGGTACTGCGACGGGCAGCCTCCTTGACAGACTGTGTCCTGGTAAGCGGTGTGGGTGGAGCAGGCGACTTTGCAGTGCTTGTGCGTCGCACAGACGGCCTTGCTGGTGTAGTAGATGCTTTTGGTTCACGAACAGAGGCGCTCCTGCCTTCTCATTAGTGGGAGCTACGTGTACAAGTGGGGACAGATGCTGACCTGGACAAATTTGGGACCTCAGCCCTGCGGACGGACGCGGATCCAGAACCGGACACGGGCGTGTAAGCAGTTCTGTTGGAAGACCCTCCCTCTTCACTTCTTTTGCGGACAGACGGGCGTCGCACTGTGATGTCCTCGACGTGGCCCATCGACTTTGGGCGGCCAAAGACAAAGTCCTCGTCTTCGGGGATGACATTTCTCTTTTTCGACGAACGCCGGGTTGGATCTCGGCGGACCTCTTTACTGCTACGCGACTTGTCTTTGACGGGCTCTCTCCTGCTGTCGTGAGAGGCACGATCCCGCTCTCGCTCCCGCTCTCGCTCTCGCTCCCGGCGGCGCTCTGTCTCGTTGCGCGTGTAGTACGACTCTCTCCTAGCTCTCAATTCCTCAATGTCGACGTCGGCCTGCCTCCGGACCTCTTCAGCGCGGCGGCGCTCTCTCCTCTCTCTGTCGCGGGCGGACATTTGTGGCTCGTCGTCGTGTTTTGCGTCTTTTTGTCTGCGGCGATGCTTGCGGTCTCGGTCGTCCAAATATTCGCCATCGTCGCGGTATCGTGTGCTTCGCTCATCGCGAAGCCTGGCCATTCCCATTCCCATGGACCTGGAGGCAACTATGCCACTTGCCAACTGCCAGCCTCGCAGGTCACAGGCTCTTGCACGCTTTGGCAGGCTCTGTTGCAGGTGTTTAGGCGGCGCACAAAAGCCAGCGCGGGTGTGTGGAGAGTTGCGGTGGGCGTGACGAGCGAACAGCAAGCACCTGCAGGCAGCCCAACCCTGATCAGAGAAAGTGGCCAGTCGCACGGGGCAGGCCGTCGGCGGTGAGGGCGCACAGGGTGCCGGTTGATCTCAAGCGCCCACAGGGCTTTTTGCTCGCTAACCCTCTACCGGTTGCAGGGGGTGGCGTCAGCGTCAGGCGGCGACGGGATGCAGAATGCAGACGGGTTGCCAGCTGGCGGGCAGTGGATGCACATGTGCAGCGCTGCAGTCGATACAGCCTACGGTGCGCCGCCCTGTGTATCTTGTATGCGCTATGCCTGTCTGCCCACCGCGCATCTATGTACCTACGCCCCTAGCACCGCCTTAGTATCCCCGAGCGGCGGGCAAACAACCGCCTCGGGCCCTCTTGCAACGGGCGCATCCCAAGCCCACGGGCGGCAGAAACAAAGGCGGTGCAGCCCCGTATGTACAATGATGTCCTCGGCTGCCCTGCTGCCGCGCCGACGGCAGCTTTTTTTTCGGGGCTGTGAGATGGGCGCTGCAAAACGACGTAGTCGTGTGGTGGAGTGAGTGAGGGAGTGAGCAGTGACTACTCGTACACCAAACCAACCCAACCAACTACACTATTGCTATGCATCTGCATCCCCGAATGGCGGGGCGGCGGACTGCTACGGACTGCCGGCTGTAGACTACTGCCTACCAGCTTCTTACTACACCTACACACGCACACGCACACGCACACTGCAGGCGGGCACACATGTGACTCGCCACAGGGGGGCGCCCAAGAAATTGTATTGCGCATCCTAAGCGTGATGCAATGCCGCCCAGCGCATTCAGTCCTTTTCCAGAGTAATTTGGGTCGACACCTCCCATTTCTGCCCGCCGCTCCCGTACCCGCCGCCCAACCGGTTCCGCACCAGGCTGCCCACACGGTCCCGGAGACGCCCAATCTCCTCCATATTCCTGACGCGCACCTTCAGATTGGCCTGGCACAACCCGTAGTGCACCTGCCAAAATTTTGCCTCCTCCACCGTCCGGATTGCAGGATCCGCCTCGAGCTCGTGCACCACTTCCGACACCCCCGGTCCCGAGTAGGACATGAGCAGCATCTTGCCCAGCGTCCATCCCTGGATCCACCCTAGTGCTACCATGGAAAACGCAACCGAAAAGGAAAGTGTCCGGTCCAGCCACACATACATTTGTATGCTCAACAGGGGCAGCACAAGGAGCAGCGACGAGCACGACAGCGTCAAAAAGTGCGACGGGTTGCTGAGTACCGAGGGCAGATTAGCAATCGCCCCCAGCCTCATCACCTTCCCAATTCGGGCATGGTTCTTGAGCACAATAGCCGACACCAGTGTCGACACAATTCCGCTCAGCGCAGCAAGATCAATGCTACCTGGTGAAACACGCTCATGGCCCTCGGCATGATGCGCGTGGTGTCCGCCAGCGTTTTCGAGTGCATGCGTTAGTCCGTGAGAGATCAGGTCGAGTCCCATGAACAGTAGGCCAACCGACATGCCCAGCCCGGCGATGACTTCCAGCCTCTCAAAGCCAAATGGGTGACGGATGCTCGAGCGCTTCCACACTTCAAAGTTTGCTCCGACGTCTACAGCCACGCACAAAAATGCGCCTAATGCATCGTAGAATATCAGGCGGGACAGAACCGTCAGGGCTAGGGACTCGTGTGCGCCCCATTGAACCAGCCCAGCTACGACCAAGTGACAAAAGCACCATGCCAGGCGCAGCTTCTGGTCCTTGGACATGGACGACCGGTACTCTTTAAACGTCGGAATGGGCAGCGAGGCGGGGAGCTGGAGGGGCGCGCGCGGGGCGGGTTCTAGAAATATCTGGTGCGATACACTGCTGTGCTTGTACTTGTGTCCTCGTCTTCGTCCAACATCCTGTGAATGTTAGTATAAGCTTTGCGGGCAGGGGTGGGAGCTGCACATTGCTTTTGGCCTGCGGCTGCCCTGGTTGGTACGTGACAGACTGAAAGTTGAATGGATTGGGGTTCTCCGATCCGCTCAACGAGGGCCCATCCGTGTCCATGGCCCCGCTGGCAGCGCTCGCGGGTGTGTAAGGAAAGGTTGCGCTTGCTGGTGTGTAGAGCACGGCGGGGGAGGCCCTCTGCGAAATGGAGTCGCCGGGCGCAAGCGTGGCATACTGTTTCGAGGGGAACGTCGCCGACATGGGCGACAGCAGCCCGTTTGCGGTCGAGGCCAGCGTCCTGGAAGACAGATCGCCCTCGAATCCTAGACCCACGGGCTGGGGCGCGTCCTCATCAGGAGGCGGCGTCGGGGTACGCGGTGGAGCTGGTAGAGGCAGTTTGGAAGCCATGACTACGGAAAAATCGGATTGCGGTAATGAGTGACTCTGCTAGCGAAAGCGCATGGTACGGAAAAATAAGATAAGAAGCGCAGTCAGACCCCAGAGGGGAGGTGGAGGGGAAATTGAGGGAGTGCTTCCACATGCAGCGTCGCATGGGGTTCATGGTCAGTGTACCCCTGCAGCCTATCCGTGCCCACCCACGGCCGCATGCCATGCAGGGAGGCGCTACGCCAGGTACAGTGTGTATGACGCGCTGCCGTTGAGCGCTGCTGACAGCCCAGACCTAGACATGACACTCTGACAGAGCCAGCACGGTGCCGTGCCCGTCAACGCTCGCACAGGACAGAAGCAAAAAAGAACAAAAGGAGGAAGCAGCCGGCAAACAAACAGACAGACAGACAGTCAGTCAAACAAACAAACACTTGCGGAAACGAGCAAAGCAAATGGAAGACGGTGCGGATGCGCACAACGTAAACTCTGGCCAGGACAACGCGTCTGGCCACAAACGCACCAAATCGGGGGGCATTCTGGGCGGGTTTCTGAGGTCATCTTCGTCGTCGTCGTCAAAGGGTCTTACAGGATCGTCGCCTTCAGCGCCCAAGAGCAGCGAGGGGACACATGGGCAAGACGACCAAGGCGCGGTAAAGGGGTCATCCATGGCAAAGGCACTGCGCCAGACCCAGGGCGGCCGCCAGAGAAAGGGCTCGCTGCGAAAGGCGGCCATGGCCCGGATGCGCGAACGAAGCAGCTCCTTGCGCAAAGCAGCGAAACCCTCCATTGTCACCACTTTCGACAAGCCGCTACTCGACTCGTCGCCCGCCGACACCACCGCCTGGGTGCCCGCCGTCCAACTGCCCTCTTCCCCGGCCGAACCCACATGTGCGTCACGTGACGTTCTAGAGCCTCCTCCCTCTCCGCCATTACTCGCATCGCCAATCTCGCCCATGGCAGCGAGCCCTGCGGCGCCCTACGCCTCGACCACCGACGACGACGACGTCATGTCCTTTTACCGTCCTCTGGCCGCGAGTAGCGACTACTCTTCTTTTGCGGTGCCGAGCCAAGGCCCTGTCGCCTCTCTCGCACACCGTCGCTCGACTCGCAGCAACCGGCGTACATCGATTACTGCGCTCGTGACACCTGCCGAGATTGACTCGGACGACGAGTGGGATTACAGTGAGACCGAATGGTGGGGCTGGGTCGTGCTGATAGCGACGTGGATAGTCTTTGTTGTAGGAATGGGCTCCTGCCTCGGCGTCTGGAGCTGGGCGTGGGATGTGGGCGAGACACCGTATGCACCACCCGATCTGGAAGACGACGCAACCCTGCCCATTACTGGCTACTATCCCGCCTTGATTGTCTGTACGGCTGTCACCAGCTGGGTGTGGGTCGTTGTCGCCTGGGTGGGCATGAAGTATTTCCGTCATGCCAAAGTCGGCGTGGACGGTTAGCCAGCCAAGCAGGGCGTGCAACCAACAATTTCTATCATCTAAACATTGCATGAACGAAACCAGGCCGCTGGGATTGACCATCTCCATTAGAGGCTCTTCGCTTAACCGTTCTGCTGCATGCCTAAATATGTTCTTGGGGCTGAAACACTAACCTATACAACGGCTATTAAGCCACACCTCACACACATGCGTTACCTGGCCCTGTCCTTGGCTTGCTACACACCGACAAGGCTAACAGAGTTTGTTTTGTCCTCGTGCTCTGCCCATCTCCATCTCTTTCTTTTTGTTGCTTACCCAAATGAGGACAAGCTTCCAAAGTCCCCCGCGTGTCAGTCAGAGGGGGTTTAGTAGATGATCGATCGTAATCAAAAAGAGACGCCGAGATGCTCCATCGGTGTTGCATCTCACGCCGCGACTCAGTAGCCTTGAGCTCAATTTCCGCAAATGGATCCCCCCCACTTGCGTGATTGACCCCATAACTCGGGACAAAGGCCCTACTGAACATGGTGCGAACACCTCCAGACATTACATCAGCCTGGAACTTCCGATCCTTCAGCGCTGGAGCCAGGGTCCCACGCGCTCGCCGAATTCAGAAGATGTAAGATGAAGGCAATTTCCCTCTCCGGAGATTCTCTTAAAGAAATATTCTCGCCAACTATGCGGCTGATGCAAACAGATTGTTCATGCAACTGGGTTGTAATCATCATGGCATTACGAAGACGTCAACGAGGGAGCTCCAAGCTCGAGGAGCTGCTACCAACTCTCCTGACAGTCAAGGGCCACCACGAGTTCAAACTCGTTACTGCTAGCGGCAAGACCGCCGTCAAACCAGAATCGAACGAGAAAACATTATGCGCTCCACGACCAAAGTTTACTACACCATCCCACAGACAGCAGCCTCCCCCGACAAACCCACATGGGTGCCCTCGCAGAAACCACACCGGACCGTTCCGCTTCTTGGAGTTGCCTCAGGAAATCAGAGACGAAATCTACTCGTACCTAGTTGTCCGCCAAACTCCCCACCACTCAGCCCCCATCCTCGACGCAACCACCATTCTTAAAAACCGCAAGAAACGCCTCCAAGCGCGGAAAACCAGAGAACGTCTCAACCAGCAAAGACTGCTGGAAGGAAAACGCCCAACATGTCCACACAGCACATCAACAACCACTCATCCAGACCCAATCCTCCACGTCGACCTCCTCCGGACCTCGCAAAAACTCGCAGATGAAGCCACAGACTGCATGTACTCGAAAAACGTCTTCGCAATCACCCTCGACAAACTACCCTTAACCACCTTTGACGCACCCCCAGGCTGGGACCTCTCCCGCATCAAACGCCTCCAAATCGAGCTCCAACTCAAAGACGCCATACGCATGAACCGCTACGTCGACTGGTCCTCCTTCTTCTCTTCCTTCCCCTCACTCCAGTTCCTGCGTGTAGTGCTCACGCTGCATCCCCGCTACTACGAGTGGTCGCGATGCGAGTTTACCGAGTGGGGCAGCAAGGAGACGCCGTTTGTGCACAAGGCGTTTTTTAGGGAGTTGCTCGTGGCGATTCCGCAGTATGTGGATTTGAAAATGGGGTTGCCCAGGGATGTGGTGGTGGCTACTGCTGCTGGTGCTGGTGCTGCTGGTGCGGGGCAAGAGGTGCAGGTGCAAGGGAGGATGGGGATTGATGACAAGTTTCTCTGGGATATGTATCTTGAGTTGGGGAATAGGGTGGGTGTCACAGGGAAGCCGCTTGCGGTGAGTAGAGTCGTGTGTTGATTTTGATGTGTGTGTATGTGTGTGTGTGTGTATGGGGGGTTTTTTTCACGGTCGATTTCGCATCTTTTGCATACATTATACGGTGTTTTGTCCTTTTTCTTTTCAGTCATGTCGGTTTCTTGTCTTGCATTCTTTAGCGAGCTGGGTGTCTTTTTTTTGAGATTTCTCCTATCTATTTCTCTCTTTCATTCACTCTCTATCTCTATCTCAAAAGCAAGTGGCGGGCCCCCCACCCCCCAAGGTGTTTGTAAAACGGCCAGCCGTCCTAATCCCCCTCCTCCCCAAAAAGCGGCTTACGATTTTCGAGCATACGGTCCTCTCTCCCTCCCCTCCCTCCCGCGGCTTCTGGTCCGCTCCTTTTTTTTTTCTTCCCTTCCAGCGCATCACCACCATCTTTCCCTGTTTGCCAAGAAAACACACCCTTCTAGAATAGATTTTTCTTCTGTTTACGATTGTCACATTACATCATTTCTCATCTTCGCCAACTCATACGTTACGCGGTCGTAATTAAGTCGCAAATAACTTTTACTTTGCACGTAGTATAATTTTTAAATGAAATCCAAACAAAGATTGGTGGAAATGCTTTTCTCCCGGTGGGTGATTGTCGTTGTTTTTGTCTCGTCTAAAAATAAACACAAGGAGCGGGAAAGCGAAGGGAAGGAAGGCAAGGATGGTAATGACCTTTGCTTCCCCTTTTATTACTATAATACGGCGTCTTATGGTTTCGTACAAGGTAATGGTGCACGTGACACAACTTCGCATTCGTACTCGAGAAGAAAGGAAAAAAGACACGGCAGACTAATATGTGGAAGAGAACGGTCAGTTTCGCGATACGAGAGACACTTGTAATAATAACCCAAAATGGTGGATGATTTCTAATTCGCTACATCGTATTGGGGATGGTGGCGAGTAAGATGTGGAAGAACAAAAAAACGCCAGAAGTGCGAGACGAACGTCCTCTGGACGAGTCACCGACACTATGCTATACATCTCCCCCAATTTTTCTATACATTACACAAAGAAGAAGAAAATGCGCACCCCATCGTCCCTACATGGACAGATCTGTTTTTATTTCCTTTTGCCGAACAAGGGGGAACAACGCCACCACAACATCTCAGCTGGTGTCATTACTCGCGCTTAGATGGCCCTTGTTGTGCGTATGGGTTATTAGACCCAGCCCCCCATTGCCTCTCGCCCTCATCCTCCTCTACTTGCGGTGCACGCGGTCGGCTCCTTGAGCGAGGAGGTGGTACCATGGTTTGATACGAAAACTCTTCTACCTGGCCCGTAGAGATTGAGCTCGGTGAGCCGGGCGCTGTGCTACGAGGAGGCCTTGTTGAAGGTGCTGATGGCGGTGGTGCGAATGAGCCTTGGCTGGTAGATGGTACCACTTGGAGTGGTAGAGGTGGTGGTAGGTTATGACGGGTACTGTCTACAGAGAGGCGTGAACCGTATGGAGACAAGGTTGCGCCACCCTTGCGTTTTCCAGAAGAGCTGACCTTATGCAGCAAACCACGGACTTCATCAAGGTCTGGCCTCTGGTCCATGCTTGGACGACCGATAGTACTAGCATCGTCGCCACGCGCCTCCCAAGTGTCATCTCGGACTGCGTCATGGCCGGGCCTACGGTTGTTGAGTGCAGAAATGGCGTGGCTTTCACCACCAACACCAAGGTAATCAACTCCTGTAGACGCACCAGTATTCTCGTCCTTGGGTGGGTTGAGAGGATGCATACGGCTTGCGTCAGCGCTGTCCTTGTACTTTTGATACGCAGCAACAGCTTCGGCCGGGGGAACAGCGACAGACCAAGTGGGCTTATCCTGAGAACCAAGAGTAGCATCTCCACCACCTGGGCCATTGATAGGAACTTTGCGGAGAGCAACGACCAATGCGCACATGAACTTGGATCGGCGAGCGGCACGAAGGGATTCGTTGGACCAGTTACTCTTGTGCCTGATTTCGACGAGAAGTTCCAACTTGTTCATTTCAGCAATGCTGACAACCTCAATATCAATATCAGGGTGGAATTCGCGAGCGTTAGCTGGTTCCCGAACGAATTTGAGCATTTCCAGCTTGAGCAGGTTGATATCCTCAAAGGATGTGGCAAAATCGCAGAAGACAGAGACCTGTTCTCGCATAGCCTTGCTTCGGGTGATGTTCTCTACCCATAATCCGTTCAGAACGATGTTGGGGATCTGGACAGTTTTGCCGTTGCTAACGCGCTTGAAGACCGTGTAGAGCAGCTGAATGTGTTCGACAGTCAGCTCTGTTGCAGTGATATCAACACGATCGCCAATATCGTACGGGTGCTTGACGAAAAGGAAAATGCAGGAACCGAGAACTTCCTGGGCAGTAGCAGCAAATACGAAAGACAGGGAAAGGAGAGCAGTAGCCGACGTAGCTAGAGTAGCGCGGAAACCTGGGGCAAGGAAGGCAATGAAGACGAAGAGACAGATGATTGAGGCAATGGTCATGACTAGGCCATCCAGGGCGTTGATTGCCTGGTCAACATCGTGCATGCTGGAGCTGATAGACTTGCGTTGCCTGGCGAAGTCGGTCACGGTAAGGATCATCTCCTCCAAACTGATGTCGCCGTTTCCGTCGCGGTCAATTGAAGCAAAGCATTCCTCAGCTTCTTCCTGGCGATTAGCTCCCATTACTTCGATAAGGTCCTCTAGGTAAAGCTCGTTTTTGCCTTCGACAACCAAAGACATCCAGATACGCTTGGCAAGCGCCTCGGCACTCTTGTGCCTCTCGAGGGCGGTAATGACAATTGAGTGTGCTGAGTTGGTATCGAACACCTTCTTGCCAGTGATCTCTGAGGCAATAGTACCGAAGACTGAAGTGATCTTATCACCAAGGCGGCCGGCATCTCGACCAACTTCCTGGATGAGGCGCAGAGGGGTGCGGCTGCCTGAGCGACCGTGCTTGAAGGTTCCCTTTTTGCTGGATAGTCCGAGATCGAGAATAGTGTCCTGGATGATATAGTCTTCCTCAGCAAACTCGTTGCAGTAGGCAGGGAACAAGCTTCGCGAAGTGTCGTAGAGTACACCAAGAAGGTAGATGTTGCGCTTTGACTCCTTGATCTTATCATCAAACTGCTTGCGGTGGTAGCTGATACTGATGAGTTGGATGAAGACACGTTCGCCGAAGATGATGATGGTGCAGACAAGGAG
This sequence comes from Bipolaris oryzae ATCC 44560, assembly GCF_000523455.1. NCBI lineage: Eukaryota > Fungi > Ascomycota > Dothideomycetes > Pleosporales > Pleosporaceae > Bipolaris > Bipolaris oryzae. The sequence continues at coordinate 83,236 of NW_006911291.1, forward strand.
TGCAAGTAGAACCGACTGCATGGGGTCAAGCCAAGATGGATACCTGTCACCAGTTCTGCCAGGGACGGGTCGAACGAGCTATGTAAAGTTAGCCGTGGCATTTTGTACTGATATAAAGATGAGACACTTACAGCGGGGAACGTGGCTTGGTTGACAACCATCCATAGGACGAAGGACAAAGACTTTTCCACAGCTCTCAGCAGCTTGACGTACTTCTTGACACCAGGACTGACAACTCCAACCAAAAATTCAAAAATGTTAGGAATGAAGTGGGCGACAATCTTCATGACCCAGAAACTCAGCCAGATGATCTCAATCCAGATCCAGAACTTCTTCTGGTTTGTGCCGCTAATCGAACCTGTGATGGTACCAGTTTGCGAAAGGATAATGGGAATGGCCAATAGGAGCGCAACCGGTGCGACATAGACCATGTAGCGCGTGACGATACTCCAGTTCAAGATCTTATTGTAGAGCCTGCCCATGCGGTTGAGAGCAGTATCTTCTTCCTGGTCACGAGGAGGTATGGGCGCACCGGTCCTCTCATCTATGGCAGCCAACTTTCTGCGGCCGCGGGTGAACATGTGTGGCCTCTCGGCCTTTTCATTGTGGGCATTGGAAGGCGAGTGCGAAGGCGTGTGACTGACGACAGTCTCGAGAGGTATGTTTGTTGCGTGGTTGTCCATGGCAGCGTTGTTTATGGGCTGAAAGCCTTGATTGGAGAGTCTGAAAGACCTTGAGGATCGCTTACTTGTCATAGAGGAGATTCGGTGGGGGGGTTAGTTGGGGGGCAAGTCGGTTTGCCGACAAGACGCGGGCAAGGCGTGAATATGAATGCAGGCCGCGTAATTGGAGGGCACGGGGATGTACCCAGAGACGCCTGGCCTGTCAAGTATGTGCGTCAAGCACCTTTGACTAGGCGAATTTGTGGAGCGATGGCTATAGTGGAGAGATGAGGTAGGGACAGCAATTCGACGAAGGCCTGCCGTCAATGTGTGGGTAGGGTAAAGAAGAAAAGGAAAAAAGAAACAGGCGAACGAGTGAAAAAGCCTTTGAGGGCACAACGACAGCGGCGAAGGGGGAGGAGAGAAAAGAGCGAGTAAAGAAAGTTAGAAATAGCAAGGAGCAACTCGTCTGCTGGAGTCGAGGCGTTAGACTGACACCAGGCATGCAGGGATGGTCTAGCGGGAAAGCCACAGACCGGGATATGAAACTCCGCTAGCACTCGCCACAGCGAATCACCGAATAGGCCTGGCCACACAATATCCCGTTATCCGTCGGTTTCATGGCGACACTGAGCAAACCTTGAGGCCGTTGCTTCATCGCGAGCTGCCTGTTGTGCCTACGCCGTGCAACAGAGTTGTTTGCCGGCCCCTAGGCTGTGCCAGACAGGACGGCGGACCCGAGCATCGGCTATCCCTGGCGTGGATCCCTTCTAGCTAACACCAAGCTTGGGTGAGGGCTGTGTGTATCGATAGGCCTCAACATTGCCACTACAGCCGGTACATGGACGCCTCCCTCCAGGCCAGCGTAACAGTAAGTACACTCACTACGCTATGTCTCCACGGGCCATGCAGCTGGGATACGTACGTACGTGCAGCCGCATGTCGTTGCCGTAATATTACCGCGTCACTTGTACGCACCCTTCGAAAGAGAGCCCCACGCCATAGTCTTGTCGGGTGAAACCTCGGTGCAAAGTAATCTATCTGGCAGCGGCCATACTCTGCCAATGCTCTCGCTCTATTCATAGTCGTGCTCTTGGGCTCTAGTGGCAAGCGACGAGTCCAAGAAATTTTTTTCCAACAAAGCCGCGCCGACGGTCATAGCCGAAGACTGCACTGTGCAGCTCGTATGTGCATCGACAAGTTCAGCAACCATCTAACCCACAGGCTCGCCTATCCCCGGGTGGAGTCTTCTCCAAATCGAGAACCTGTCCACGTAATCGCTTCCCCTATCGAGCTGCATCCTCAGTCGGTTTCAGCCCCATGGCGGGGGCTTCCAGGCACAATTTGCTTTTTACTGGCTGCATGCCTGTGGCGTCTGCGCCATCCTTGCCCCTTGCCAAAACCACCTCTTTGTTTTTCTACCTGTATACTCAACACCATCCATCAGCGCTGCATGCCAGGGAGAGTATGAGTAGAAGACGGAATGCACGCCAGACGGCTTGCCGTATGGTTAGCACTGCAGATCAAGAGGCAACCCTCTGTTGATCGGCCGCTAGCGGTCCCCATTCGCTTGGTAGGGCTCAAGCCGCTGCCGTCACCGACCGAGCCTTCGATGCCAATCGTGATCCCGTGATCCTCACAAACACGAAGATCAACACAAACACGAGCACACAGAATGCTCCTGCTCCAACACCACAGCAATACATGCCACATGCGGGGACAAGCACTGTGCACACAATTGTGCATGCGTCCCGAAAATCTGAGTGAACCCTTCTTACGCCATGTCATCGCAGATCTTGTCACACACCCTGGACTCTGCTCATCTCTCCACGTGCCCTACCGAACTACTCCACTGCCCATTTTATTTCATCATACTGGCAGCTTGCAAGATTCCCGGGTTTCACTGTTTGAACTACTTTTCAACATCCATGGGTTTCGCAGACGTCATCCCGCCTGTCAGTGGGCCAGTGCGGCCGAGCCAGGTGTCTGCTCTCTATGCTCGTCTTTTCCACCACTTTTATTCAAAGTCTGATAGAGATAACTTGTGACGGCGGAAGAAACTTTACTTAAGACTTGATGTATGCGTCTTTTTTTTTCTCTCTAAAAAAAAAAGCTGATACATGGCAGGTATCATGGAGTAGTGCACTGTGGTTCAAGTTCACATGAGATGGAGCAACAAAACATCACCGCTGTTTAAGCAACCCTGATATCGCTCGATTGACTGTTCTATGCGCTCACAATGATAATATAGATTATTTCTCTAGTTTCGTTATTGTAATGTGACGCGCACTCTTCCTGCATCGGCACTGCAGCTCAACCCTGATGACATACTTGCTCTGTCAAGACTCCACCCACAGTGCCGGTTCTATCATCTTCGAAATATGACTTCTTGCAAAACCCTAGCGATAAGTGTGCGGTTGATGTCTTTCTCGTTTCGGTTTAAAATCCCTCTATAGTTGAGAAGTTGTCGAACGTTTCGGGATCGGGTAGATGGAGGTCTATTCCCATGTACACTGATTCTATTTTCGGAAGCTTTAGTATCGCCAAAGTATCAAGCAGATAAAAGCTAAAACTAGGGGAAACATGTATTCAGGCTCTAGATATTCGACTTGGAGACTTGCTAGTTGAAGACTACTACTGCAATCTCTGCTGTCACGTGGAGCCACACCTGTACCATCACGCTGCACGTGATAGGTTTACAACTCTACAATGTCTGCGCAGTGTTGAGATTTAGGAAAACCGAGAAAAACCTTTCCATCTATACAGCTAATGATTCTCCTAGGAGCTTACACGTTGGTAGAAAATAAAGTAGGTTTCGTATTACCCTTCCACGGCACAATAGACTTGCCGTCACACTCTTGTATCCTTCATAGTCTCGCAGACGACAGCGAGTAAGCACGACAAATGGAAAAAACCCAGGCTATTTCGCTTGTTCTTTCCACCTCAAGGCGTCTCTAATAAATTCAGTGGCTCACATCACCGCTACTTTGAACTCAACTTTCCTTAGGTCGTTGCGATCAGCAATCCGACGGTGTGACCTCGGAAAGCGCCATTGAGTCTGCGTAGTAGCTCCTGCAGCGGAGCAAGACACACCAAAGCTAAGTGGACCATCAAAGCCCATGAGTGGGGTCGCCTCTAGTCCGACCAATCCTGCATGTGCGTATGCATAGCTGCCGCAGCGCATGACATCTGACACGACGACGCGTATCGCTACCATTATACAACTACAGCAGCAATACATGTACAGTATTTTGCACACTACAAAACATCTCTCCCAGCCTTTCCGACAAGCTTGATTTCTCGACCCAACAGTATCGCCACCCATGATGTCAACAAGCATCCTACTTCGCCACCCCTCAGAAAAAAACATGCAACTGCATGCAGGAGATCTATTCCTGCTACAGAACCGCCGGGACGCATGCATGTGCAGCCTCGCTGGCAATGCCCATGTGGAGACGCAGCTCACGCGGGCGGGCGGATCTAAACCCATGTTGGTTTAAGCTAGAGTAACTCGGTTTTCAACTATGCGGACTTTAAGGCACCCCTACTAACATAACACTTTTAGAATCCAATAAAGTAAATAGTAGTCATTCTAGCTAGAACAATAAATCTTTTAAGAAATTTTTATTAAAAAAAAATAGTAACTAAGTATTTTATTGTATCTTAACATACTACCTAGTTATCACCTAGATTAGCACGTACTAGTCCACATTTCCAACCAATCATAGAGAAGTAGTCACTTCACCCTCGACAGTAACAAATTCATATAGCTGTGACCATCATCCGTCCGTCCAAAACGTGTACGCCTCGAGACACCTCGTACCCATTCGATAGCAAGATTTCAGCACATACTTCAATACCGTAGTTTCTCAACACTGATCAGGTTCTAAAATGACACGCTCAACATCCATAATTGTTAATCCGGCATTATGCCTGCGGATCTCTTTTACACTCCTGACACACAGACTGTAAGTACCAAAATAAGAAAGTGTCATATCTCCAAAAGTATCAATAGCCACCAACGCCCATGGAACAAAGCCAGTATTCCACCAGTCAAAGGCGTCGTTCCTTCGTTCTCATCATCGATACGGCTCCAAGCCCAGCTACTTCATCATTTTTTTTCATTTCGAGGTCGTATCTAGATAGCATGAATAGAAATTGAATCAAACTGTAAGAACTAGGAATATGAGGGGACAGGTCTAAAGCGAATGTTTTACTCGGTCGATCTGTTCACTGTGTCTACTACTACTATTAGGTTTATCAACCGCGAGACTTTCGGGGCTGTTACATTCGTGAGTTGGCAAGGACCTACATGGAGGCTGCTTTAATAGTAGACGACGAAGGGACCCCATTTCAGCAATATTGGTTCCATAATATGAATCCTCAAATTGAGTTCTTGGGATCGGTTGATAATATAGGTGATTTTCGAGGGCGAATAGTTGATAGAGAAACTTGTTAACAAGCGAGAAATTAACCTTGGGCAAAAAGCAGGTGAGGTGATGCGATAGTCACTCAACCAAGATACAGGGAGAATTCAATAAGTCAAAGCTTAATAGCATGATTCTCTCTGCTAATGTGTCTCACCTGACATGTTGTCATCGATATGCTCACCCGCATCTTTATCCCCCCCCTTCCAATACTGTGTCCAGATGCGCAGTATATTAGGAGGATCTAGTAAGAAGAAGTTGATCGCATGGAAACTACGGAGCTTGTGCGAGCTACTCTTAACGCTGGAGGCGTAGAAACGCACTATATCGTCTTCGTATCTAATATACCTAGCAAAATCATATGGTTTTCTGCGATTGATTCGCGGATCAAGTACTGTCGTCGTCATCGTTATTGTTTGCACTACTGTAAGTATGGCCTTTACTCATATTTTGCGTGAATGGCAAAGGCGCACAGCTGGCTTTGATCGCTTATTATTCCTGAGATGACATCCATAATCGGTCCTTTCTTTGCTGCTAGGGTGCTTACTGCGCTGCTGGAAAAGTTTCGGTGGCTGAAGAACGCTTAAATAGTGGGCGTTTAGTTATTGATTAATCATTATTATTTTTAAATCTAGTCAATAATAAATGCCTTCTAAAGATATTAGAGTTGAGTCTCAATAAAGATTGTTAATTATATCTTCATGTCTACCTAGATTAGCATACTAGTGGTAGTAGAGTCAGATAGCTGCAGATAGCGGGGTGGGGGATTGGTGGCCGAGATCCCAAATGGCCGAAATCCTAGTACGCCAGCTTAGCGTGGGTGGAGAATACAATCCCGAAGGAAACAAACTAAGCTGGTCTCAGAACTCGAGCATATCGCAACACACCGACATTCATTCCTCACACGATTCCTGGCCGCCTGTACGGCCCCCCGCACGCTAGGATCACGGCGTTGTGGGAAGATGTTGATACCAGCTGACTGCGAGGCTTGCGCCACTGACGAAAGGGTCCAAGGCCGATAATTCGGTGTGCGAAAGAGTACATTCAGCTTCCCCCTCTTCTTTGTCTCTACCCTGTCATCTGTCACTCGTATTCCTCCGACGGGGTTCAACGTTCCAGCCGGACAAAAAAAAAGTAAACCCTTGGGATTAGTACGAACGACTGGCTCTCGCTGGGTTTCCCTTCCTTGCCAACGGATCCAGATTCTCACCGACACTTCAAACCAAGAGTACATATCAACAAGAAAAGACTCCACCTTTCAACTACCCTCCCGTCCAACCAAACCCGACCTCGCCAATTTCCCCTCTTTGTTTCCCCTTTGTGCAAAAAATTAAGCATAAATTATACCTGTTGGCCCGCCCCGTACGCGCGCAAGAAAAAAAAAACAGGACCCTGGAACTGAGTTCAAAAGAGAATACGCGCGCGCACGCTCAGCACACTCAAATTCGCAATTTTAAACTCCTAATAAACGTGTTCACTTTCCGCATTACGCACCCCCTGCTACCCCCTTCATATCCCCAAACTCCGACCTATTTTCATCTATATTACCGTGGAACTCTTCATCTTCTCCTCTTTTCCCGCTTTCCCCAAAGAGCTCCAAAAACACTCGCATACACACACCACTACTCCTGCGAACTACACCCGCAAACCAAAGGGAAAAAAAAAGCACACGCATCATCCTGCGAACTACCGGTTTACAACGCACACATACTTGCTTCGCTCTCTCCACACACACACACACAAAAAGCGCCCCCGAAACAAGCGAGTCAGTCAACCACCTCCAGACCCCACACTCGCAAACCAACCACGTCACCACCCTACCCGCGATCTTCCACCAGCCAATCGACCCACCAACCAACCAAACCACACCATACTCCACAAAAACACCAACAATACCGACAGCAGCAGCAAAAATGGGCAAAGATTCCTCCTTCCGCATCTGCATCGCCTTCCTCCTCATCGTCCAACTTGCCTGCTGGTCCCTCACCCTACTCGACCTGCTGCACCCCGGCAAGCCGCACGCACTGATGCGCAACATCATGGACCTGGTCTCTCTCTTCTTCTCGCGCCAGTCGACGACTGCGCTGCTGAGCTACCAGGACATCAAGGCATTGATGTACTGAGTGAAGGGACTTTTGCTAGCCACTGCGCCATGTGAATACGCGTATGATGTATATGATTAATATGATAACCACGGATTTCAGTTTCTTGTTTTTGTTCGTTCTTTCTTTCTTTTTTTTTTCGGGGGGTTATTTGGGTTGGTAGGGGAGTTTGTTACAAAGTGTTTGTTATGTTAATTGGGGGAAAGGGCGAAAGAGGGAAGAGAGAGAGAGAGTATGTACCACTCGAGTACTACTACTACTACTACTACTACTACTCGATCACTGTCCGTGCCGTCCGCCTGTTATAGGTGGGCAAAGGCTGAGATGGAAAGAAAGCCGAGCCGAGTCGAGTCGCGCAGCGGAGGAGGGAAAGAGAGAAAAAAAAGAGAGAAAGGGAGAAAGGGAGAAAGAGAGTTTGAAGAAGCGAAGAAGCAGATACCAAGGAGAAGACATTAGCAGAAGAAGGATCAAAGAGCGAATATTTACCCGAGCAAGTAAACTTCAAGTCATTTGTGTACTATCGTCTAATCTTGATTTGGAAAATTCAAAAAAAAACCCCCCAAGTTTTCAAAAAAAGACTTTTTTTTTTCGTCTTCCAACATTTGGTAACGAATCTCGAGATATAGTTGTGTCTTGTATGTGATGCTTCTTCCTTCCCTTTCTCCCCTTTCCCCGCTAACAAAAACGAAGGAAAGAAAGGAAGGAAGGAAAGAAGGAAGGGAAAACCCCAGCCCATTCCAAAACACACAGTCTCTTATTACACACACACACACACACACAAAAGAGGCACATACTTTCTCTTTCTAACTTCAGGCAAACAGAGGTAGAGGAGCCCTAGGTCATTTGTTCCCCTTTAATTTTTTTCAACTTAACTATTGCCTTTCGATTTCAAAATGCTGATAATAACAATCTTGCACTCCCCCTTCCTTTCCCCCCTCACTACTATCCCCAACCCCCAAAAAAAAAACTTATTGTGCACACGTATATAAACTTTGACCAACATAGTAAATGATAAAATAAAAAATAAAAATAAACAAAAGGTTATAGCGATTGTTTGCTGATTGGTTAAAAAAAACAGAGGACGGCGGGAATTGCTCGCCGATGACACAAAAATGACACCCCAACGCCGTGTAGGACACCGATGAGAATGCAAGAGTGATAGGAGTGGTGTGTGTGGAATGAATTCTTTGAAGAAAAAAAATGTTGTTTTTATGAAGAATGTGAGAAACTACTACTGAGTAGCGTGGCGGTGGCTCACTTCATGTGCCATGCTGACTTCCCCAATATGCTTCTGGTCCATGTGAGAGCGCTCGTCGGAAACAAACTCAACAGGAGGTGCCGGGCTTATCTCATCACTGCCAGCATTGTGAGCACCAGCCGCTTTTGGCGCGTCGTCATTTGGCCGGAGCGTTGTTGTGCTCTCAGCTAGTTGGTCTGGAACGTCTGCAGTACTACTTGTCGAGTCTCCAGTCGCCTTGTTATTGGCACCGTCCAACTGTAACTGAGTCTTTGTCTCTCCAACATCCTCAATAAACTGGGCCTTATTTTCGTTCTTGTTCTCTTCCTCCGAGGACATGGCTTCTTTGAGACTTTGAAAGTTGAACATGGGCTCCGTGTTAGTTGGAATATTCGGAATCTGTGGAGGACTATCCCCTGAAGCATTCAGACTGGGTGAATACGATGAACTGGCCCCTGGGTTGTTCTGGCTCTCTTGTCGCAACGAGTTTTGGTAGGATTCCGAATACGACGACGTGGAAGACGAAGCATTTGACAGATTGCGCATCAGAGCGCGGTGCGACTGCTGCTCATTGCTGTGCGGATCGAGTGTTGCAGAATTGGCCGAGTCGGACGTTTCTCGCTGAATTTGCGCACGGCTGGCTTCAAGGTGGCCTTGAGGATCATCCTTGGTAGAGGCAGTCCGTGAACTCGATCCCAACTCTGACTTGGAGCCACCTGCGCTGCCAGATCGGTCAATTCCTTTACCCTTTCCGACTGCACCCGAACTGCTGGCTTCTGCGCCATCAACATCGTCAATGGATATAGGATGAAAACCACTACCGATGTTACGTTGGGCCTTTACGACCTTCTTGAGCTCCTTGGTCTTCTTCTTTTCCTCCTTCCGGGCTTCTTTGGCAGCTTCCTTTTCATCCTTTTTCTTACGCTCTTCTTCGGCCGCCAAGCTAAGACGTATAGCCTCCATCATCATGAGATCTTCGAGATCTTCAAGTCTATTGCCTCTCCTCGAGCTCAACCGATTGGGAAACAAATCGCTTGAAGACCCCTGCTGGCCCGAAGAGCTTTCGCCTTCGCGTCGTGGTGTTCCATTTCCACTACTACCGCCGCTATCGGTAGTGAATAATCGCCTTCGTCTCCCGATGCCAAAGCGACTCTCTCCTTGTTGCAGATTTCCCATCATGTAGGCAGCGTTGTGTAGAGCCGTGGCTGCAGCTGCCCTTCGTAAAGCGTGGGACTTGGCATCTGCAAGCTTCTTTGCCCAGTCGGGCCGCACCATGTCTGTCGTAATGACTGTCTTGTCATTGACGGCGAGTGACGTCGCCCTTCTTCGTCCCGATCCAGCCGAGGTGGGTGAGTGCAAGGATGTTGTGGATGACATTGCTGATGTTGCGCTGCCCAAATGGGTTGAGCCCTGGCCGCTGTAGACTAGTCCTCTCCTAAAAGGCGGTGGCTCATACGTCACCCCGAACTCGGTTTGTGTGCAATATGGGCATGCAGCGGGTTCTGATACCAATTGGATCTCCTCTTCCGGCTCAGTGGGTGGCGAGCTCTCGGCGCCAGGCTCTCCGTGGTGCTCCGGGGGATGCGGATCCGGCCGCTTGATTTGGACAAAGCACTCCGAGCAGATGGGCTGATCGCAACAACGTGTTCGATTGAGGTGTGGTGGGTAGTACATGAAGCAGATGGGGCATTCCGACGCATTCTTGTATAGAAAAGCCTCCACTCGTTGACCATTGACGTACGGATCCTTGGGCAGCTGTATTTCCTGGGGAGCCATGTCGGCCTGTGAAGCATTGCGCGAACCGGTTGCAAGAGAAGCCAGAGTTTTGGCGCGACTGCGGAAGAATGGTGAGGAGGAAGATTGGTTGGACATTGGAGATGTAGGCGAAGGAAGCGAGGAGCCGGGGTGCGAAGGTGATAGGCGCTCTGGCTCTTGAGACATGGATCGGGAGCCCATGGGCACAGTAAGTTGGTTCAGGTTCGGCTCAGAACTGCGGGGGTTCCATACTGGACTGAGGTTGTTGTTTGGTCGAGGCGGCTCTTGGGGAGGAATGGCGTCGGCAGCGGGTAGCGGGCGGCCGTTTACGACTTCGACGAGCTGGTGCTCAGTCCAGGTGTCTTGGTGGTCATCGAGACCTCTCCAAAAGGGAGCAAGTCGGCGCTCAATCTAGCATGTGTCAGTAAGATGTTTTTAAAGGTAGTGGTGTAATGCCGTACCTGCAGCTGTCGCACCGCGGCCTTGCTGAAGTCTTCGGGACCAGTATAGACTCCAAGTGTGACCAAATAGCCTCCGTCAACGCCCTCCTCTCTCAGACTTCTTTCGCGCTCCTGCGCCCGAAGAATACGCTCTCTCTCCAGCTTCCGGGCTTCCCTCTCGGCCTTTGTCTCACGGCGCGGCTCGAGGGCAGGATCTCGCTCAGCATGGTCTGTTGATCGGAAGCCGAGAATGGATAGGTCTGGTCTGCTTCCTCTATCCCTTCTCGAGTTGCCATAGGGATTGTTGCCTGATCTGTCGTGCCCGGGCCCGGCTGTGGTTGGAGAAGCGATGTGGTGTGCGCTGGAACGGCGGCCATGGCCCCTCCGCTCTGGCAGAGACTCTTTTCCCTGCGAGTTTCCCATTGTGGACGAAGAAAATCGAAGGAACAAGACTGCCGAGCGAGAGGCGGATAGTGGGGAACTTGTAGTTGGGGGGCCCGTGTATGCTCAAGAAGCGTGTCACGGACAGTTCCGACAGGGATAAAGTCTTATCGCGAGGGCGGGCTGGTGGAGGGTGGTGAGGCTGTCTGGTGAGCGATAGCGAGTGTCACAAGGACATGGATGCTAGGGAATGTGGGCGGCGAGGGTGCCTCTCCCTGTGCTGGCGACTCAGGAAACGCGGGCGGGGTGGGATGGCAGTCGCGATTGACAGAAACAGCACATGGGCAATGCGGCGGGGAGGGAGCAGGCGTGATGGCGGCGAGGGCGAGGGCGAGGGCGAGGGCGAGGGCGAGGGCGAGGGCGAAGGGTGGGAGTGGTGGTGGTGGTGGTGAGCAAGGATGGGTGAAATGATGTCGTTTCTTGGCAGGCAGGCAGGCAGGCAGGGCGGTGATGGGCAAACCGCGTTATGATGCTGTTAGGGCCGAAATGGGCAGATATCAGGCTGCAGACACTGACACGGGCGCCGGCATGTCAGCCCGGCGTGCATTCAGCTGAGACGGCCTGTTGCAGCGAGAGTGTTGGGCGAGGGTGTAGGGGTGGGTGCCGGCCTGTATGTAGTATGTGAGAGAGAGAGGGTGAGAGGGCGAGCCAGACTCGACGACGTCGACGACGACAACGACACATGGGCAGCCGACGAGCTGTAGGCACTAACTATGCTACTGTATGTACCGGTATGGCCATGCACCCACCATGCACCCGTCGGCCTAGTCACCGACGCCAGCCCGCCGTGCCGAACAGCCCGCGCCCGCCCTCGTCAAAACCACCCATCGTATTAGTGATAGCGTGCATCCTCCCATCCCCTCAGCCGCCCCAAACATGACTGCTACTGCTTCGCTTTTGCATTTACACATATTTACATGTACACATGCACACGCACTGTGCGCGTCAGGCTGGGCTGCTGCACCCCGACACTCGCCACCCACGGCACACTCGCCATCATGAACAGGCTCTCTCTCCCACCCTGTTGGGCGGCGCGCGAGCACCACCGGCCGCCCCCCGCCTGAGTGCGGGGCTCCAGACACGACAGTCGGTCAAAGGAATGGGGTTGGTTGCATAGCTGGCTGCTTACATACTCCCGCTACGTACGCTCCTTCACATGCTGCTGCTGCTGCCGGCTGCCAGTCCTCGCCTTGCCTCGCCTCTCCCTCAGAGCGTCCCAAACTCCCACGACGACTCCCAGTGGTACTTGTCGCCGGGCCCGAAGATCTGCTTGTTCAGCCGACCCCACTCCGGACTATTCAACACTATTAGCTTGGCTCATCGACGACGTCACAACTCATCCAGGTACTACTTACTGGTTGATGCCATCCGGGTAGTCCTGCGCCTCAATCGCAATGCATCCGTCGCGCGGGATAAACTTGTCTTGCCCGGCAACCCCCTGCGTGCTCTTGAACTCGGTCTTGCCATCGTTCCAGTTGCACGTGTACAGCACAACCGCGTCCTGGTCAGTCCTTAGGTCCGCCTTGATGCCGCTGTACGCGCTCGCTATCGTCAGCACGCTCTTGCGCTTGTCCCTCTTTTCGTTGAATGCCCATGCGCCATTGTATCCGTGGCATCCATTACCGCAGTGGTTCTCGAATCCCGCCCTGTCCGACGCAAACCCGAGCTTGTGCGGCGCCGACCAGAAATCATCAGTCGCGTTCGCTGCAATCTGCGCAATCTCTCCCGTGGGCAGAGCATTTGCATCAGTCACTACCACGCGCTTAGCCTCGGGCATGTACACTGTGTGATCCCAAATGGTCCGGTTGTCCGGTCGCCTGAACGCATCAAGCTGAAAGTACGTGTGCTGTGTCAACATGAGAGGAGTCTTCGCTTCCGGCGACGTAGCATCCATGGAAATGTGCCACTTGTTCTTGGAGACCGAATATGTGACGCTGGCATCCACGCGACCAATCATGCCCAACGACGAGTTGGAAGCATCTGAGATGGCAAATGTGATTGACGACTTGCTCACACGCGTCACGTTCCACACCCTGTAAGACCAGTTGTTGGTGCCGCTATGCAGAGTGTTCGGCCCATCGTTCTTCTCTGTATGGTACGTGACGTCGCCAATCTTGTATGTTCCATTTCCAATGCGGTTGACGTATCGTCCAGGAATGGCATTGTACACGGGATGTCCAGGATCAACCGCTGGGCAATGTTAGATGGAGTTGACTCTAGCACGACAAAAAGTCTTACGGTAATACGTCGTATTGTCATAGCCTAGGACAATGTCCTGGTATTTGCCCTTTGAATCTGTGCTTCCGTCAGTAGCTGCACTTGCTCATCTCATCTCATTGATTACCCACCTTTGACCCAGAGGTTGGTCAGGGTGGCAGCATACGGGATGAATTGCGCCTTGATCCCTTCAGCCTCAAGTGTATATCGCCCTTGTGCATCTGGACGAGGCAGCCGCGATTCAAGCGCATCTTGCGCTGTTGCTGCTGCCGCTGCCGCTACCGCGAGAAGAATGTATTTCATCGTCGACTGCGTATCACAACAAGTGGAAAAGAAGGACAATGGTGTGAGAACATGGTCAGATTACGGCGCGGCCATCTTTTAATTCCCAAGAAGCACACAATAGGATCCTTCCTTCGGTAGTACATGCACATTTATTACTGGGTTTCGGACCTGTAATACCATACCCCGGGATTCTGGATAAATCCGGGATTGGACGGATGAAGCCTTGGCTATATAAAGCAATATGCCAAAGATTACTTCGAGATTCCTCAAGTTACTAGGTGGCTTAGCTGCGGAGATTTAGTCTCTAAACAGACGTTTACGCCCCATTTCATTAGTATAACAGATTGTACCAAGTAGCGCGTGTCACATGGGGTGCATAATACAAAGACTCAGTGACCGTTTTTGTGGGTTACGTTTACCTTGCAGGTGGGGCGACAAGCCGGCTGTCTATTCCTTGACCCATGCTCCCTTTCTGTTCTTCACCCGGTACCACTTTCCTCTCATACGCTCGATAGCCGCCCGCGTGTGCGCGGCATTGGTTTCTGGTAAGTACTTCATCTTCGTAAATCCCATACGTAATCTTTCATTCATCTTGTTGTTACCAATGAAATTTGCTCAACCTCCGTCGACAACCAAAACGCCTTTACATGGACGGCGTGGTGCTAATTTCGGTCACATTTATGATCCGCGGAGAGATCGACAGTAGACATCACGTGAAGCTTACGGGTACAATATCCGGTTGCCTCGATGGCGGAGCTGGAATAACACCAGAAATATTCAATATACGCTGCATGTCCACAGCTTACAGACATAAACTCCCTTGCTTCATATGGAAAGGGAGCATTCGAATCCATCTGCGCCTCCAGGTCTCACAGGATTTTTTTTTCTCTCTTATACATCAATTGAGCAAGACAAAACATATCGGAATTACTCATCCAGACAGACTCTGTATCAGTGTCAGCGAAGCTATAAAGTCTGAGCAAAACACAAAGCCGTCGCCCGATGGAAAAAAGACTTCAGTCAATCCCAGGCGATCATTTCATACAGACATAAATAATACCCAAACTTCTGGCCCATCTCAACATTTCAAACTCTTTTTTTTTCTTGATATTCACCAGTCACAAAAGGAGTTAATATATACCTCAAGAATTTTGCTCGTACATACTGCTATCTGCTACATTCTGAGGGCCCTTATGTCTGCTTCTACGCTCTGGACATCTACTACTCGTGCTCAGTAATGACAAGCTTACTTGCTATTGAGTTGCCTCCCCCTCCAGTCGAAGGTACGATTAAAACATTTGGCAGTTTTCAATGGACATATTTTTCTGCTAGTAAGTTTGGACGATGCCTTCGTTGAAGGGTTTGTGGTCTGGCAGCATTTGACAGCATACATTTAGTATTATTTAGGTTGAAAGGCTGTTCAGTAGCTCCAATGGTTACTATTCTCGGGATACTGGGCTGAATAACCTCGATTTGAAATCATCTATCGCATACTCTTAGTTTACGGACATCTCTTTTATGTAAACACCACAAGGAAATGCTCACGCGAGCTGTATACTCGAGCAACACTTTAGCGCTAACCGGAGATAATGCCCTGCTTAACGCCGAACTGACGTCTTCATACATGCACGTTGTACGACCTACACACAAACATCAGACCTGCATCAACAATGGCCGAAGACATGCAAATCAACCCACAACGCGCAAAGCAACTGTCCGAAAACATTGCCAGCATAACCGCGCGCATCAATGCCGCGAGTAAAGGCACCAAACCAGTGCGTACACCCCCCCTTTCCACATCCTTCCCTTCACTCAAAGTTAAACAAAACCGTTTCACCAGGTGCGCCTAATCGCCGTCTCCAAGCTCAAACCCGCCAACGAAATCCTCGCCCTGCACCAACCCCCCAACCCGCTCCAAACCCACTTCGGCGAAAACTACGTCCAGGAACTCCTCGAAAAAGCCAACCTCCTGCCCCGCTCCATCCACTGGCACATGATCGGCGGCCTCCAATCAAACAAATGCAAGCACCTCGCCGAGCAAATCCCAAATCTCTGGTGCGTCAGCAGCGTCGACACCGAGAAGAAGGCGAATGAGCTCGAAAAGGGCCGCAAGGCCTTGTTGGAAAAAGATAAGGAAGCGAGTAGGTTGAGGGTTATGGTGCAGGTAAATACGTCGGGGGAAGAGAGTAAATCGGGTGTTGAGCCAAAAGATGCGCTCGCGCTGTGCAGGCATGTGGTGGATAAGTGTCCGCACTTGCAGCTAGCGGGATTTATGACGATTGGCGCCATTGCGAGGAGTAAGGCCATGACGGAGGAGAATGAGAATGAGGATTTTGTGGCGTTGAGGGAGACGCGGGATCAGGTTGCTGAGGCGCTGGGGTGGGACAAGCAGAAGCTCGAGCTGAGTATGGGCATGAGTGCGGATTTTGAGGGCGCGATTCGTATGGGGAGTGATGAGGTGAGGGTGGGAAGTGAGATTTTTGGGGAAAGGCCGCCGAAGAAGGATGCCGTTGTTAAGGAAGAGGTTGCTGGGGAGAAGAGTTGAGGTGGTTTGACAAGGCATATAACATTTACGTTTCTAGAAAAAATACCAAACCAAAATTCATGTCAACATCGCAAAAGGGTATATTCCTTGCTTCTACCCCAAACACCTCCAGTCCTACATCATAAACATCCATTCCTACTGCGCAAACAGCAAAGCAACAATAATCCTCGTTGCCTCAAACACCCCCCTCCCCCGCATCAACGAATCAAACGTCTCAGGCACCTTCTTCAAGCTATCCGCTGTATCCGTCTCCGACCCTATATCATCTCGTTAGTCTCCCAACAAACATTCCTTTGTCTACCAATTTCAACGTCAAAGAAGAAGAAAAAACAACAACAACTTACAAACGCGAGGAAACGCCGTCTCAACAGCGACATCCGACTCGGCCTCGCCCGTCCAATCAAACCCAATGCGCCAACTCAGCTTGAGCACAACATGACTATCTTGTAGCACCAGCGTATCACGACCGAGATGGCGATTCAGCTCCTTTCTCGAAATCGAACTGCAAGGTTTAGACTGAGCCTGTGTCTGCAATGCATTCTCCGTGTCGTTTCCTGAGCGGCCGATAAGAAGATGGGGGAAGCTTGTTTCAAGCTTATGCCAGTACTGTGCGCGTTTCTGGGCGAGTGTCCAGTAGGAATTTATGGCCCAGGTGGCGTTGCTGAGATCGCGTTGTTGGGCGCGGGAGTGGATGAAGGTGCCGAGTTCGTGGTCTGCCCAGGGTGAGAGACGGGTGAGCTGTAGTTTTGTTATTTCAGGGGCTAGAGCGTCGAGTGTTAGGGAGAGTTGGGCTGTGAGGAGTTTTTGGGGGCCGGTGATGTCGATTGTGTGGGTTTGGTGGCTTCGCCGGGAGGATGCGCCGGATTTGCTTCGGGGGAGGCTGAGGCGGGTTGAGAATTTGAAGGAGGTGAACATTTCGAGGTAGGGGAGAGGGTCTGCTAGGTCTATTGGCCGATGGGATGGAACGGGCTTGTCTGATTGCTTCGAGCGTGGTCGAGGAGCGGGCATGGCGGCGAATGGAAGGAATGAGCAGAGTAGACTGGATACTTTTGGCTTCTCCGGTTCTGTGTCTGCTCCGCTGATTTCGGTAATGAAGGTGCTGGCTTGAGGTCAATCATTGATCTACGTTCACCACTTCTTAAAAGCTTACCGTAGACTTTCACGTTCTTGGGATTGTAATGTCTCTTCTGGGTCTCGCCGTTGCTCTTTTTCAATCTCATCCATACACCTCGAGACTTGAGACTCTAATTTCTCCACTTCACGCTGTAGCCGTGCTTTTTCCTGTTTTCTCCGCTCCACCTCAGGATCAAGAGGCTGTTGTTCTGCAACCTTACGTACATTTTCCTCTACTGGCCCATCCTCTACCGCCCTGGTATCATCATCTGATTGTACGGCAGGTGCTTGCGGTTTCAATGGCGACTGTTTGAAGCCATTTTTCGCACGTGGAGGTCGTTTACTCGGCGAGGAAAATAGGATGCCCCGAGGCGGTTGATTTGGTCCTTCAAAATTTCGTTGTGATGGTGTATTCGGTAGGTCTGGTTCTTTACTGGCCTCTTGAGCATCCTCGGCAGCACGCGCTTGTCTTCCCTTGGCCGATACATCTCCACGAGCTCTGCGTCTGGGAGATGCACTAAGGCGAGGGGTTGATGTAGAAGGTCGAAGATTCGGATAGGTCTCCGCCAGGCTAGCTTTGGTAGGGGACGCAAAAGACGGTCGGCGTGGAGGTTGTCTCAGTGGACTCGATGCGCGGCTATCGGGGGAGTGGGTCCTCCTCCGCTTGAACGATGGTTCACTCATGGCATTCAGTGTGCGTATACGACCGGATGAGCAAGCATGTGACTTTGGCGCGTAGTAAGAGTCGGTTTCGTGCTAGGAATGTATTATCGTTCTGGTATACGTGCTCGGCGGGGCTTTGCGACGAGAGTGAATGCGACGCGTCGGCGCGTGTTGTGACCCTGTCGGCGTTCGCTGCAGCTTTTGCCGACGGTTGGAAATGCGACGCAAAATGACGTCGAACTCTTCGCTGATACCAGTCAAGCTCCAAACTCCACAACTTGTAAATCCGCAGTCTCGGCATGTTATAGTCAGAATATTTCAATCGCTTTGCGCTGCTGAGTCGTAGTTGTTCCTTTGGTAAAATGGAGCACATCACGCACGCAGCATCAAAGGCTATGCGCCAAAGGTTGTGCGCTTCCTGCTTGAAGTCATGGCGCAGGTCGCATGCTTCAACAGAGGCTGGACAGATGGGGTTACAGAGCAGCAATCGGATACGGCGTAGATTCAAAGGCTATATAGCGCCAGAAGGAGAACAGGCCAGGCCTATCACAGGCTTCTACGAGGGTTAGATCACAGTCATATGGAGTCAAAATACTTGTGCTAATGACTTGTAGACATGCTAAAAAAGCCCCTCTCTCAAGTCCAATCTTTATCCCATACTACTCCTGAGCCCCCAAAAGAACAACCACAGACTACGAAGGAGGAGACATTCGCAAAAGCACGCATCATCTTCGGATCCACGACTGCGCTCGAAGAACGCAGACAAGAAATCCTGAAATCGTCACAAAACATTGCCGGGGTTTTGGTCCCTCCACGCCCCGAGGAACCAGACAATTGCTGCATGTCCGGTTGTGTGAACTGTGTATGGGACATGTATCGAGATGAGATGGAGGAATGGGCAGAGAAGCAGGCTCAGGCGAGAGCTGCATTACAAGCCCAGCAACAGGAAGGTAAAGGGACTGGACGTATGGTGGCCGGGGACTCAACACCGAACCATGTTGCCACGAGTATGGACGATGACGGGGGTGGTAGCGAGACCAATTGGGACGGTAGCCTGGATGAGACCGATAAGGAAAGGCTGTTTGAAGACATACCCGTGGGCATTCGGGAATTTATGAAGACAGAAAAAAAGCTGAAACAGGCGCAGAAGAAGGCAGAGGCTGCCTCAACTGCTTGAGTATTACTATCCACCAAAACCTGGAGGATTGTCTTGTTCTGCATAATTGCTCATCTTGCCAGAAACTTCCAAATAACCATACAATACATATATTCCCCCTCCTGTCGCGAATCCTTACCAACGCCCTATTATGCAGTTCCCATTACACCTGTCACGTTCAATCCTCGCCAACATCCACGCCCTTTGCGCTGAGGTCTTTGCGTGCCTCTGCTATTTGCTGCATAAGTTCGGCGTGCGCTTCCGGTACATCGTTGAAGGTAAAGACACCCCAGCCCAGGCTGAAGAGGAGGTAGGCGCCAAAGGAGATGAGAGCCCAGAAGGGAATCTATCTTGAGGTCAGCCAGGCATTGACAGATGAGGAGGGGAAGCCTACATAAGGGATGATCTCTTCCTGGACCTTTTGGGGCAGAGGAACGACCTGGAGGAACAGGGCAAGGTATACCTGTGCAGCACATGTTAGAATACCATCTTGAATCGAATGCCACGGCTAAGGGGCTGTCGTACAGAAGTAAGGAGCATCGCAATGCTGATGGTCTGCTGAGCGCGCGTCATGGTGGCGGTATTGAAGGTAGAATTGTTTTCAACGAAAGTCTTTGGTCGGCAAAATTATGGGCGCGAGATAGTCGTGGTCGTGGTCGTCTGGTGTTGAGTGTTGAGTGCCAGATCGCTCAACTGTCGCCAAGGGATCTTTCCCAGGGGGGCCCAGCGGAGCCGAACGAAGGCAAGGCTAAGCGGCCGGTGGGTCGAGAACGCCGTAGGAACTTGCCCGCTTTGCGCGTCTTGAAAAACAAGTGGCTGAAACCAATAATTGCAGCTTTTTCTGCTGTTGCGCCTGACAAATCCCACTCTGCAGCTGTTGCTTGGACGGGAATACCGGGGCAACTAAAAACCATTTGCTATCTTTCCCGCTGCGCAGCCGCCACCATGCACACCTGACCTGACCCGACCATTGTCACGACTTTTTGCGGCAATTGCATTTCTCCATCCTCCTCCTAACTTTCCGATATGCCACTATCCAATGAGGAGCTTGGCGAACACGTAGCGTCCTTAGAGCGTCTACTTCAAGGGAACCCTGCAGGCCAGACCGCTGCTCTCACGGACTACGTGCATAAGCTCGCTGCGTTTGCAACAAGTGGGGACCGTGTACCCATAGAGAAGACGCTACAACTCTTTGGAACCGCCGTTGGAGGCCGCAGTATGTTTTGCAGGCCCATGAAATACGCTCTACTAACCAGTCACAGAGAGATGGCAGGCTCCGTTCAGGGACAGCGGCCTTCTTGCGTTCGCTCTGCGGGGTTTGACAGCTGCCCGCGACGATGAGCCTATAGTAAAGCAATGCTTGAGAGTCATCGGTAATTCTGTGGCCGACAACGGTACTGTATCCTGGAGTGGAGCCTTCTACAATACAGACAGTCTGACTGGAACCAAGATACCAACAGAGAGCTCGCGGTGAGAGACGTACAGGCCATCATTGGCTGTCTTCAGTCAGCAGAGCTACGCCTGACTACACTGGCCGTACTTTTCAATCTTTGCAACGACTTTGGTGAGCAGGATTGGAAGCCGCTCCGAACATGCAGCTCATGCAGACAGATCCTGCCAAAGCCGCAGCGGCTACACTGAGACTGGATGCCACGATAACCACCTTCCTTGTTCTCGACAGGATACCAGAGGCAGCACTCGACTACGCCACAGATCTACTCAGCTGGACTACGAGTAACCTGAACGACGCTCAGTTCAAGGACGAAGTATCCCTCGAGACGTTTAAGAGCTTACTAAATGTAGCACTCCAGTTTGACGAAGACCATTACCTCGAGTACATTGCTATTCTGGTACATTACCTCCAGGATCCAGACTTTCAGCAGAGAATAGCAACACCAAAGCTTCTTGATGATCTCGTTACTCTCATGTTGGAGTTCGAGGCGCGGCTCCAGCCAGAGGAGATCAATGCTGTGTTTGAGGAGCTCGCAACAAGCAAAAACGCAGACAGCACTTCATCAGACGAAGCACAGGTCCTCCTCATGGCTCAGCTAATTGGCATGTTGTCTGCCGCCTCAGCAAGCGATATCTTTTCGCAAAACTTTAACATCAGAAGTCCAGTCATCGAAAGAATGGAGGCCAAGTTACGAGCACCCTGGGAGAGCGCACAGCCTTCTACGATATGTGCTTGTGTTATGATGGGAAACTTGGCCATGTCTGACGAAGTTTGCATTGACATGGTCAAGATCATGGAGCTCCATGTTCGCCTGGTCACGATTATGAAGAAGAGCGATAAGCCCGCCCTTCTGTACGCTGCGGCGGGTATCATGCGACATCTCACTTTTCCAGAAGCTAATAGGGCTTTGCTTGCAGATGCCGGGCTTATGGAAGCATGCTGTCGCATGCTCGTACTGGAAGATCCTTCAGTTCGTGGCGAGGCGGCAGCGATACTGTGCAAGCTCGTCACCGGCAACTTTTACAACATTGAGAAAGTCATGTACGAAACAGTCGGATCCGACACTGAAGCATCTGATGCAGATGTCTCAGCGGATACTGTAATATTCTCACATATTGTCGAACAGGCCCTCGTTGCATCTAAACCGCTTCCCAGCACCACGATGAAGAATCCCATGATTGAGCTTGGCCGCACCATTGTCGCCATGTTGCGCTACCTCGGACGACCAAATGCAGAAAAAGATGTCGAAGCAGTACAAATACAGATTCTACAGGTGCCCCAGATCGCACGTCCAATCGCCCAGCTCGTCCGTCAACGCTTTTACCCCGAGGCTAGATCGGAAGGACTACTTGGTCTAGGCTTGCTGGCACAGACGCTGGAGGGTGCCGCTGCCATTGCTGACGAGATCAAAGAAGACAGTGGACTTCTTGAGATTATCAAAGAACATGCAAATGCAACAGAAGAGGGTCTTGCGCAGCAAAACCCCTCAACGGCCAGTAGAGACCACCAGAACGCGATTGTGCTGCTCCAGGCGCTGCAGAACAATGCGGTAAGAGAACTCCAAGAAGCCGTTGGGGAGGTACTAAGGACTTCCAGGCTGACCAAATGGACGCAATACTCGCGCATTAGGCAGTCACTGTCGAAGCATCAGCGGGATAATTCGATACGAAGAACTTCGGGTGACACGAGCGTGCTAAGTAGCCCTTCGAGAGACTCACCAGGACGAGTCAGGGAGTTGGCAAGAAGGGCCACAGAGTCTCCAAGAGGAGTATCTGCAAGACCGAGGGGCCCCACATTTGTTGGAGAGTTGGCAGACGAACGACCGCGGACACCGGTGAGGGTGCGGGATGCGATTGGAGAATTTGAGGAGATTTCGCCAAAGACGGTGGTCAAGGAATTGCCAGCTCGGGAACGGCTAAAGGGGAAAGGAATGAAACGCAGCAACACGATGCCTTCTTCATGATTGTTACGCCGCAATGTTTTGTATATATCTACTAGCTTTTAATAATGTACTCTCCACTTGTTCAAGATCATCTGCCATGATGCCAAGTGAGGAAATGGCCGGACTCGTCACGTTGGACCTATGAGAACAAATGCATATGCACATATCCGTAGAGTAAGTCTGGACCTGCAAGATATGGCTATCGATCAGATAACTTGGAAAATCTACAGCAAATAAGGCGCGTTTGAAAGGCTGTGCATAATCAGCGTAGCATTGATAGTCAGAGCAGGTGACAAAGGCGTAATCAACTGGGCTCTGATTGGCTGGGGCCGCCACTCACGCGACTCCACCTCTAGGAATTCAGGGTCCATGTCAACTACGTAGCCGTCAGAGGTAGGCAGAGTGACGGGTATAAAGAAGAGCCTGGAACCTGCTTCTCAGCGCCGTTCAGTACATTCAGCTCTTCAAGTCTACGACGTTCGACTCCAAAGAATCAATCACCTTCACTCATCCACCAAATCAACTCTACCAATCTACACATTTCAAAATGGTCTGCTGCGGACGTAACAACGGCACCTGCGTGTGCGCCCAGGAGGCTAAATGCTCTTGCGGAAAGCAGCCCGCGCTCCAGTGCAGTACGTGTTCTATTTCCACCACATGAATACCAATACTAACAAATTTCAGCTTGCGAAAAGGCTGCCACCGAGAACAAGCTCCCCTCTTCAACATGTGCTTGCGGAAAGCGCGCTGAAGGTAAGGATTCCGTTGCTGCTAGTTTATCAATCTTGAATTGTTCTAACAAGACGTTTTAGATGCCTGCAACTGCAGCCGCTCGGAGAACAACGGCTCATCAAACCTCGAGACCGACTTCACCACCAAGAAATAAATGTATTGGTGCAATGAAAGACTTGTGGATGCATTTTGAAGCGTGGAGAGTGTGGCATACGGAAGGGAGTTTCTGGCGTTTATTGAGTGTTTATGAGGCGTGGGATGGCGATTGTGCCTGGATTGCATCGAACTTACGAGTGACGCTTACGACTGAGATCATCGAAAGTGCCAAATATAAATCAAAGTTTTCTTGACAACTTCACACGTTTGTGTAAAACGCGTATCGTGTATTGAGTTTGATCTTCAACGTATCCGATTAACAGTCGCAAGATGACGTCTTCCTTGCTGCATGGTATATGCACGATGCTAGAATGTTCGCAGCAGCTACCATAGTCTCTATTGCTGTTCCTGGGAAAGTGTACAGGTCGCGTCTTGTGCATATGGTCAACCTGGCCTATTCATGTCCAACACATGGCAGTGTCGGTAGGGTAGCGATCGAGGCTGAAGAAACTCTTTGTGCGTGCGATTGGATACATGATCAGCACCCTCCCTTCAGGCAATCGTATCGCCCATCCCTAGCAGAGAGCAGGTGGCAACGTGTTGCATGTCCTCCCATCGTGGTCGCCATGTCGGGTGCTAGTCAGAGTCGCAGTCTCCTTGCACCGTGTGGAACCAGCGACGCACACTGGAACCCTGTCAGTCTTGGCACCTCATGGGTAGAAGCATGCAACCATCCACTTCGCCGACGCGAGTGCGTGGACGCATTTGACTGTATAGCCTCGTGCAGCAGCATACGCAGTGGTGTTTCCCTGTGATTCCTGTCTTTTCTTTTTCACTTTTGGTTGCGTCTTAATTCTGTCGTCCGGCTCTCCATTTTGCTGACGGCCGCCCCTTTCGCGAACTATCCGCCTCCGGTCCTTAGAGCGCACGTCGGCATAAACCCTGCTCTGAGGCCCGTACCGCTACATCCCATAGCATAGTGCACCAACACCGCCGCATTGTCGGGCTATCTACCAGGTGGGAACCGCCCACCCACCACCACCACCTCAACTACCACCAGCATGGCGGCCTCGGTCACCTCCAAGATGGCGGCGAGGGCTGGTGGAGGGCTGTTCAGTCGAGACCAGACCGGCAACGTGCCTACCATGCGAGGTATGCGCACTTCCCACCAGCAGCATCACCACCACCGCCAGCGACCGCAGCTTACTCATTGTGTGCAGGACTCGTGTCTTTTATCGCTGACTTGAGAAATGCTCGCGCCCGTGAGCTCGAGGAGAAGCGGATCAACAAGGAATTGGCAAACATACGGTGGGTGCATGATCCGCGTTCTAAGCAACATCGGATGGCTAACAACGTTACAGGCAAAAGTTCAGAGGTACTACCCGCATGCGTTTTCTGCTTGATTTGGTCTAACAATAATTCCACCAGATGCCGGATTGAACGGCTACCAGAAGAAGAAATACGTCTGCAAGGTACATAAGCCGCGGCACAACCACATCTATCCTTACTGACAGTCGCAGCTCCTGTACATATACATTCTCGGTTGGAACGTCGATTTCGGACATCTCGAAGCGGTCAATCTTGTCTCAGCGACCAAATACTCGGAAAAACAGATTGGTTATCTCGCCGTCACTCTATTCTTACACGAAGAACACGAACTCCTCCACCTGGTCGTCAACAGTATTAGGAAGGACTTGTTGGACCACAATGAGCTCAACAACTGTCTGGCATTGCATGCGATTGCAAATGTGGGTGGCAAGGAACTGGGAGAGGCATTGAGTGCGGAGGTTCACAGACTCCTCATCTCACCGTAAGTCTTACAGGACGAAGCACACGACAAGGCTGACACGGCATAGGGCTTCCAAAGCATTCGTCAAGAAGAAGGCAGCCCTCACACTTCTGCGCCTATACCGGAAACATCCTGCAATTGTACAACACGAATGGGCCGAACGAATAATATCACTCATGGATGACCCCGACATGGGCGTTGCACTCTCCGTCACATCACTAGTCACGGCACTCGTTCAAGACAACGCCGAGCAATACAAGGGAAGCTACGTCAAGGCTGCGAACAGGCTCAAACGGATAGTTGTCGACAATGAGTGTGCCGAAGGCTACTTTTACTACAAGGTGCCTTGTCCCTGGATCCTGGTCAAGTTGCTCAAACTATTGCAGTACTACCCACCTCCTGGTCTGTATACCCTTTGATCACCTACAGTGGACTCTTGCTAACCAAAACAGAGGATTCTCATATTCGATCACTCATTCGTGAGTCGCTTCAGAAGATCATGGACTCGGCGCTCGAGATGCCAAAGAATGTGCAACAAAACAACGCGCAAAATGCCGTTCTTTTCGAAGCAATCAACCTTGTCATTCATCTCGACACGGAGCAAGATCTAATGGTGCAGATTTCACAGCGACTGGGCAAATTTATCGCCTCTAGGGAGACTAACGTGCGGTATCTGGGACTGGAGGCCATGACCCATTTGGCTGCTCGATCAGAAAACCTCGACCCCATCAAGAAGCATCAGGCCATCATTATCGGCTCTTTACGAGACAGGGATATCAGCGTGCGGAGACAGGGTCTGGATCTACTCTACAGCATGTGTGACCCGACAAATGCCCAAGCAATCGTGAACGAACTCTTACGCTACCTGCAATCCGCCGACTATGCTATACGCGAAGAAATGGTACTCAAGATTGCGATTTTGACAGAAAAGTATGCTACGGATGTTCAGTGGTACGTCGACATATCGTTGCGACTAATTGCAATGGCGGGAGATCACGTCAGTGACGAAGTGTGGCAACGTGTTATCCAAATCACCACCAACAACGAAGAGCTGCAGGTGTATGCTGCCCAGACTATCCTACAGTACATCAAAGCGGACTGCCACGAAACGCTGGTAAAGATTGGAGGATACCTGCTTGGAGAGTTTGGCCATCTAATTGCAGACAACAAAGGATGCAGTCCCATCGAGCAATTCATGGCACTGAGCGCAAAGATGCGAAGCTGTTCGTCAAGCACGAGAGCCATACTTCTCTCGTGCTATGTCAAGTATGTCAACTTGTTCCCTGAGATCAAGCCACAGCTTCTCCAAGCATTCCGCGCCTACAGTCACTCGCTCGACTCGGAACTTCAGCAAAGAGCATGCGAATACCTCACCCTTGCTACAATGCCAACAGACAACCTATTAAGAACCGTATGCGACGAGATGCCTCCATACCCAGAGCGGACATCAGCCCTACTTTCACGACTACACCAGAAGCATGCCACCACCAGCGACAAGCGCACATGGGTCGTTGGTGGCAAGGACGCAAATGCAGATCTTAAAGAGCTGGGTCTTGCAAGATCGAATACATCTGCTGGTGTCAAAAGAAGCCTCACAGAGCCATTGTCGAAGGAAGCCAGAACTGGCGCAGCGAATGGCTCAAACGGTGTTGCTACAATTTCGAGCGACTTGGAGGGTCTCGACCTGAACATTGACACGACCATGTCCAAGGCACCAAACCTTGCAAGCGCTGCCCACTTGAGTCCAGACTGGGAAATTGGATACAACCGCCTCCTTCTTCGGTCCGAAGGTGTGTTGTACGAAGACCAGCAAATACAAGTTGGCCTGCGAACCGAGTACAGAGGGCAATTGGGTGCTCTCATCTTCTATTTTACGAACAAGTCACAGTTCCCGATGGGCTCATTTACTACGACACTCGACAACAGATCTTCGGAAACTTTGAAGACAGACATCAAGGGTCTGCCCGATACTACGATCCCGCCCGAGGGTCAGACCCAGCAAACAATCATGTTCGAATGCAAGAATGTCTTCGTTAACCCACCTACCATCCGCATATCCTACCTTGCAGGCGCTCTACAAGCCCTGACCCTCCAGCTTCCAGTACTCCTACACAAATACATGGAGGGCGCCGAACTCAGCTCAGAGGATTTCTTCAAGCGCTGGAAGCAGATTGGCGGTGCTCCTCGCGAAGCACAGAGTATCTTTGGCCTTGTCAACAAGAACAGGACCATGAACTCAGACTTTGTACAAAAGGTGGTCAAGGGCTTCAAGTGGGGCATTGTCTCTGGTGTAGATCCCAATGTGAAGAACGTAGTCGGCGCTACAGTGTTGCATTCAAGCGAGGGCAAGTTCGGATGTCTGCTGAGACTGGAGCCGAACTTTGAGACTCAGGTATGTTGAGATGATGGCCAAAGGCACACAACAAACTAACGCTATGTAGATGTACCGCATCACCATTCGCGCCACTGACGAGTCGGTACCGCCTGTGCTCGTAAAAGCAATGGAGAGCCGGCTCGCGCAGGGCATTGAAGGTCTAGCCTAGGCATCAGACCGCTACGCTTCGTAAATACGATATTCTTACGCCGTAACCCGTTCAATTGAGACACTTGTTTCGGACAAAAAATTCAGAGTGTTCATAGCTTTAATCATATTGGTGGAGAGGTGGAAGAGGCTGCGATAATGGAGACTGTTGAGTGTATGAAGTAGTGGGAGAAGACAATGGTGGAAGTGATGTGCATACCCTTTAAGTCACATAGCATGAGCAAGCACACATTGGAGCGTTTGTTTTGCCATTGGTAGTGGAATCATTTTTTGCGCCAATTATACCGCGTGTCGTTGATATATAATGTGTGACGACTTTAACCGCACGTACTGAGGATTGTCTCTACTGAAGGCACCTAGTAGAAAGGTCACCTGATTCTCACGCAGGTACATGGGCGCAAAGGACGAACTACTAGAATGCGGCAGAAGTGCCGGCATACCTCTTGGACTGGAAACGCGGGTGAGAGACAGAGGCGGGGTCTCGGCATGAACCATAAGAAGCCGTGAGGACCAGGTCAGTGATGGGATGCCATTCCGGTTGGGCCTGTCACTCTGGCCAATCATCTCGGCCCCAGATACGGACAAATAGTGCGGAGGCGGGAGGCGTGCAACCATCACGTGCAGCGACACCCGTCACCCACGCCTTGTCCCATCTCTCGTGTTTATGAAGACGACAGCTGTTCCGTAGCCTAATATACGCGCGCTTTGACGTCTGACCCTGACAGCGAGACGTGCTGTTGTTTGCGCCGAAATGTTGGCCACCTTTGCCGCTAACAACGAGTTTTTCAGGAAGCGCAAAAGTACGACCAACAAAGTGACAGAGTGGAAGTGCGCGAGACAGGAACAGGTCAGCTAACGGCACCGCAGGAGTCCACCGCGCATGTGAATCATGCAAGAAGCGGAGAAAGCGCTGCAGCCACACTTTTGACGACGAGGGCAGCACTTTTGACGACGACAAGGCCAGTACTGGAATCGGAAGCTCTTCCCAAAGTGGACACGCACCCAACCATACCTCAGATCCTCGTGGGCCTTCTGCGAACGGGCATTACCATGCCCAAGATCCAAGAGGGCCCCGTGGGGACCTGCATTCTCACAGCCATGCCCAGTCCACAATGCCGCCGTCACAAAGCCCGGCCTCCGACCAAACCGCCCAGACTCCACCAAACTTCTTGGGCTACCTGAATCCAGAAGCCGTCTTGCGAGAGCAAGTCCATTCGGAGCGTGGAAAGACAGCTTCATCGCCCGGCCCACCTCCTATCGGCCAATGGGTTGAAGAGCGAGACCAGAGGCCGAATTCGACGCAGACTGGTCCACATACTGCGCGCATCGTTGAAACGGGACCGCAATCTAACCAAGAGTCTCAAATATCCCGTGCTCTCTTGACGTACCTGGAGGCTGTCGGGGTAGATATTCTGCCCTCCCGGCCTAACCAAACTGCCCTTCTAGAGATTTACTTCAACTATGTCCATCCACTGCTGCCACTGGTGGATAAGGATCTCTTTTACGAGCAATACAACCATGGCCGAGAACCCAGGATACTGATGCAAGCCATATGCATTGTGGCATCGAAACATGCGACCGCTACGAAACACCTACATCTGGGTAACACTGCTCAACCAATGAACCCGCGCGAGTTTTCACAGAGATTGTACAATGCCGTCATAGTTGGAATTGAAGCAAAGCTGGAAAAGAACCGTGTCGTGCTCATTCAAGTACTCGCTTTGATATCACTCCACTGCGAAGGACCAGATGGCGCCGAGCAAGCTTCAATGCATCTTGCCCAAGCTATACATCATGCTCACACATTCGGTCTCCAGTTTGGCCACCAGTGGAAAAACCAGAGCTCCGAGTCGCAAGGCAACCTGGAAGATGTCTTTTGGTGTTTGTGGAGTCTTGACAAGATCAATGCCTGTATGAATGGACGTCCTCTGCTTATGCACGACCGAGACAACAGCTTGAGGCAGCTGCCATCGGACCCCGAGAAGCGGTCGAGTCCTTTTGGTATTTGGCTTCAAATATCGGAGATGTTGGACAAGGTTATTGACTACTACCGACCTGGCCGAGCGGCCGAAGAGACAGGCTGGGAAGGTGATGACTTTTTGGGATTCGAGGAGATGGTCGGAGATGGCGAGGACAAACTTGATGGTCCAATTATGAGTGAGTGCTCAAGTTGGTATTGTATCTATGATTTACTGACATGTCTAGGTCTTTTGTCGCTTTTCCATCATACCATGTGTATGGCTTCACACAAGTCACTTTCGATTAACGCCCCAGTCAAGTCAACACCTTCGTATGTCCGCCAGAGTCTGTCAGCAACAAGAGTCATCCATCTTCTCAACGCTGAACCTCCTGAGCTCCTTCCGCCACTACCCATTGTTCCGTATGCGCTCGGTGTGGCTCTCAGCGTAGTGTACCGCCATTTCCGGTCTCGCCGTCTCAAGGTCCACGTCAACCGTGCTACCGAAGAACTGAAGCAGTGTGTGCGTCTACTCGACCGCCTACGTAATGCATGGTGGGCAGCAGGTACGATGGCAGATCTTGGACGAGCAGTTCTCAGCAATGCAGCTGGCCGCAACACAACGACAGCCAACACGCCCATGCCCGTTACATCTGAGCCCCGTCACCCTGAATCCAAGACCGGCCCTCCAACACCACAGAACCCACAAAACACCCAAGCCCCACCATCCAACCAGCCTCAACACTGGCAACAAGACATGGAAACTCGCATCGACCCTCGTCTCCAACACAACCAGCAGCCTCACGCCCACGCAAACTCTCCCATGACCAGCCTTCTGAATCCCATACCGCCAACGCCTGGTCAGCACCCGACAAGCAGTGAGCGCGCCGATCGAGCGCCTCTGACGGGTCCTCCAGCAGGCTTTGGCTTCGCAGAGCAATCACCCGACTGGCTTAATTTCGACGCTGCGTTTGAGAATTTCGAGGGTTTACTGGGGAGTTCCGGGGCTGATCTAAGTAATGAACTGTTTAAGCCGTTGGGGTATGAGACGCTTGAGGGGTTTTTGGATCCTGCTGCTTAATTCTGGGGGGATGAAGGGGGGTTTGCAGGACTCACGGTTGCGGTTAAGGTTGTATATATGTCTGTGGGTATGGGATGTGGAGTAGGGGGTTTTTTTTTCTTATTTAGGTTGGGTTGGGTGGGTAATGGGGAAGTTATTATGGAGGGGGGATTTGGTTTTGGGGTTTGGGAACTGGATGAAAAATAGTTGAGGTTATGGGTGCTTATGAAAAAAAAATATTGCAATGATTTGAATATGAGTATTTTTCTTTCTGCGTCCTTTCAATTCCATACATATATTCAAACCTCGAAAATAATCTACATCCAAGTAACTCAAATGATGGGTTCAACCTTTGTTTGCTATTGCGTCTTTTTTTTTCTCGCCGTGAGAGAAAATTTGTAGTACAATTTATTGGGACTACTATTGCTCCCGAGAGTTCATTTGACCCATGATGTTTCAACACGGCCATTCAATCAAATATGAAGTTGTTCACTTCGTGTCATCAAATCCCACCAGTCGACCTGTGAGACTATAGTTCATTAAGCCAATGACATCCTTCTCTTCTATATTAAGTACAAATCACATGTTTTCATATCTTCCTTTTTATGGGCAAGAGTTTGGGAGAGTGTCAGGTATGCATGTATATCACGAGGAAGGAGAAGGAGCAAGAAACAAGGAAGAAATTACTAAACTTGGCTCCGTGGTCTACATAGGCAGAGAAGTGGCACACTGGCTTCAAGACATTGAGCTACTGATGTTATTTTCGCATCACACTCTGAGGTTGCAAGTTGCTGATGCACTAACCGTGCTGATGAATGGGGACGCAATAATGATGATTAAGAAAATAGTTTCCAGTGACTCAATTGCATCTCCTAATAGTATACGGTGCCAAATATTTCCAAGGCCCTTATTTAGCAAACCCTCATTTCTGCTGTTTCCTAATCATCCTTATTCACGCCCCTGCCCCATTCATCAGCACCGTTAGTGCATCAGCAATGTTGCCGAGATCTAGAGCCTTGAACGTATGGATGATGTTGACTCAATTCCATTATGCAATATGCCCTCGTAACTTAGTACCTTAGCATGCTGTTGTTTATTTTTCGCGTTCTCACTTAGCTTGAGATCTCGTAACATTGGTGGTTCAGCACTGCCCATTGCTGACGAGTCTCAATACGAAAAAAATACGAATCTTGACTCACAACCACACCCCCTCCCCATTCCTTACGCGTATATACTTAGCTTCTATTTTCTGAGTCTCCCCCCCCCCTCTCTCTCTATCACTCACTTGCCGACGGAGCAGCCGTTGTGGAGACTTTAGAAACTTTACGTACGCAATATAGTTTTTCATGATGATGATGATGATGACGACGACGAATGATGCCTAAGATCACGGTTGTTGCCGCTGCCTCCGCCTCCGCCACCGGCACCAGTACAAGTTTGGTGAAGTTTATTGAAGGCCTGAGGCAGACACACACAAACACACGCACGCACACAGAGAGAGAGACACGCCCGGCATATGCATACCTGAGCTGGAGGTGTGATGTTCCAGCAACCGCCCTCGTCCAACAACGCCACGCCCCACGCACAGCACTGACTGAACCAAACAGGCAGGCCATCTCCATCATAGTAGCGGGCTACCTCAATCTCAGCAAGCCTTTAACCACCCTCAACCCTTGCATCTCTCCGCCTCGCCCCATGCATATACATCTGAGACAACCGGAGCCCTCACCTAGCCAACCCGAATCCTCTTTCATTTTTAAAACAAAGCCGTTTCTCTGATGTGTAGATAGGGAGTACGTATGTGTGTTATGCGTGAGCTTCCTGTTCGTCCAACCATTCCAATAAAAGAGTCTACGCCGCATCCATGCAGGGCATGGTCATGGCCACCAGCGCGTATGTACAGTTTTAAGTATGTATGTACGTAGGTGTACTTGTGTTATCAAATCCCACTCATTTCAATCACTACCAACAACACCGGGGCTGGGGGGGAGAGGAAAGGTAACAAGGTTCCGATTCCTCCCCCGTGTAGATTACGCCAAAAGCGGGATGGAGGAGGGGGGTTGGGTGGGTTCTATGTAGGTCTGCAGAGCAGCCGCCCGGGTAACAAGGACCTACATACATTTTGTTACATAGTATGATATCTATAGACGCAGACGCGTTGTTGTTTGGTGGAGGGGGGGGGGGAAGAAAGAGTCGCCCTAATGCGGCGGTAGACTGGGCGGTTAGGAGCGAAAGTTGCAGGTTACTATTTTCAGCACACGATGGGGAACTATCTTTTTTTTGGTGACTCGCCGACACTCTCCAACCGATTGAGACTACCCTTTGATGTTCCCACCTTCCAACCCACCCCTCTAAATCCGCCTGTGATGTCTCATCCAACCCGCCTTCCCCCCGCAAAACGCAAAACGCCACGAACCCCAACGGCTGAAAAAGTATGGCGTGCAGATGCGTTATCCGTGCCGCGGGGGCGGAGAAGGCGGAAACTTCAAGGACCCTTGCTTTGTCCACTCGATGGGATCAACACATGCTGACGCGATGCTATTTCGTTTGTATGTATCTAAGGGGGAGGCAAAGGCAAAGGGCAGGCTGCAGGTAGTATCTACAGACGGGTGGATGGGCGTTACGCGCATGGCTGATGTTATACACCTACCGGGCGTCCATGTACGTAGTGTAGACGCATATGCGGTTTAGTATGGCATCAGCCAGCTACGTATGGTGCATGTTGGTAGTATCAAACACTGCTGACGGGAGGGATTCATCACACTGGGATGTATGCAAATGCGCTGATGGGCTGATGAGCGCTTTTTCTTCTAAACACCAAGCATGTTCCCTTGGTAATACTATGCTGTATGGATGGCGGTCTGGCTGACGACCAAGTTGACGGTGCTACCATGGGTAAACGTAAACGCGACTGTCTGGTCTCTCTTACTCAATTCCGCCCGTCCGCGTCCGCTCGGCCCCATGTTGAAGGGGATACCTGTTTCAGATTCAGGTTTGAAGAGCGCTGACGAAGAAAAGGTGGAGTGAGCGAGAGGCGGGCGGAGCGGGTTACGTTGGTTGCGCAATCACAATCGAAACTCGACTTGTGAGGCGGGAAGAAGAGAGACACAAATTGCCCAAGTGGCAAAATCATGGAATACGGACTTGGTTTCTAGTTCCGTTGTTGGGCCCGTTGGGCCGGTGTACGGAATGGTTATTCATGGGTTACATGGTACACATGGCTAGCGACCACAGCCTCGTTGCGCTTGCTTGCTTGCTTGCTGCCTGCGAGACAAGAAGTTTCGTAGGGTTAATCCGTGTAAGGAATGACCCTGTGGCGAGAAAAAGAAGACGATGGAACTTGCAAAGGTGTCGTCAATGCCAGAATGAGGCGAAACATGCTACTCACAACGAGCGTCATCAGCCGCTGTGCGCGTGAGCGGTCGGTAATACGTAGTAGTTTGGGTCCTCTTTTTTTTTGCCCTTCTTTCTTTTTTTGGGATCGCTGGGTTGCAGGGCTGTCCTTCTCAACGGCCCGCCTGGCAGACCCTGCGCGACACACCGATTTAGACAAGAAAGAGAGCGACCACGTGAGAAGCGATACACTATCATGGGGTGCACAGAGCCCCGGAATCTCGTGTTTGCTGCAAGAAAAAAAGGTTCGTGCGTGTGCGTATTGGAGAATGAGGCTGAGTGGGTGGCAAGAAAGTAAGGTTTTGGTTGATTCAAGCAAGAGTCACATGCTTGTAGGCAGAAGGTTGATCGAAAGGGGGGATGATGGCGCAAAAAGGCGAGCTCACGTGCGCGGGCGGCTTGAGATGGTGCTCAATACAATTCATGGGCAGGCGGCCCAACGCTAGACAAGCTACAAGGTTGGCGCCTGTAATGCCAAATCGCTTATGGCGGCTGCGGTCTCTCTGTGGGAGAAAACAGAGAAGGAAAACCGCTATGGCGGTGACGTAGAGCTATTGAACTTGGGGGGCAATATGTCGGCACGACTCTTTGAGATTTTTATTTGCTCATGCAACAAAGGGCCGTTGGGGGTGAAAAGAAGGTAAGAAGAAAGTTATGAACAGCAATACGCAAACGGAAGGAGGTGTCTTGGCAATAGCTGACTTGGAAGGTGCCGAAGAATGCTAGAATAGGGTGAGGGGGCGTGTTGGGAGGAGAGAGAATCGAGAGATCGTCATAGTACATTATGACTGCATAACTCGCCGTAAGTATAATACGTTGGTTTTCGGTGGCCCGAAAATCGTGGTGCTGGTGCTATGTGCACAGGGCAAATATCGTACACATCATCAAAGGTTGCAAGGGGGAAGAAGAAGAAAATAGAAAAGAATATGGAAAGAAAAAAAGAGGGCCCGATGGGCCCCCTAAACCATGAGCTTATTTGTTGCCAGTGAAGCAACAGATAGATTATTGTTTCCTTAGTCATTCACGACGACGATCCGGCGCAACTCCCTAAAGAAAATGGTGCCACTTTTGTTGCGGCTGGTGGAAATTTGCGGCCAACACAAAGGGAACAACAGCGTCAAGGTCATAACTTAACTTACTATAATCTACTAGTCTGAGCGGCGCGGGTGTGCCAGCACGCCCAGAAAAAAAAGACTATGGTCAAATAATAATCTAAAAGGGCCATTTGGAAAGGAACGACCAACGACGGCATGCACCGGAAAAGGCCCGAAACGGACATGCTGCCGATCCAATCTTGGGAAGAAGGGAGGAGAGAAAGGGCAGGATTTAGGTTTGGGAAAAGTTTGGTTCGGTGATTAGCTGCCGCTGACTAGGGGGATGGGGGGGCACTAGGACACGTGTATGCCAATGGAGAGAAGCAACAAAGCTCACACCCCAATGTGATCTTCGGTGCCGACTAGAAGGGACCCTTTGTAAGCGAAAGATTTGGGAGTTTAATTTCGAGGCGCCAGCGAGTTGGGTTCCATGGAATCATGGCCTATGCGGGCGATCTTGTGAACCATGGTGGAGAAAGGACGGGTGGCTTTCCCTAAAAGTGAGTTTTTTGGGGGCTGTTCAATCATGATGAAAATGATAGTCGGCTACGGTGCGTCCAGTGTTGGGGTTCTTGGGACGGTGGGCAAGCCATTGTATCATGAGGCCGATTACCCTGAGCATCCGCGGCCGTATCATTGGCGTGACATGCAAGTGAGCATGGTTGGAGTGAAAGCGGCTGATGCGATGGAGAAAAAAGTCTATCTGCACACACGGGTTCCCTTCTTTGTGTGTCCAAGGACGTAGGCTGCAGAGTTGATCGGAGGGTCGGGGTATAGCAACTTTGGAGAGTGAATAGGTGTATCAGAAATATAGTGATGTGCAGGGTACTGCATCACTTGGCGGGCGGGCGGATATGATGACATTTCTTGTGACTGTTCAGCCGTGTGCGGCAATCATGGCTCAAGACGCGCAAGTCAGTCCGAGAGATGCCCCACTAGCGCCGATGCCATGGTAAGTAAACAGTGCCAGTCAGAGATGGATACAGTAAGCATGGAGCGATACAACGGCCAAACCTGCTGTGTCGGAGCAGCTGACTGCCCATGCAGGTCGTCCTATTGCAACGCATGAGTTGTGCAGTAAAAGTAAAGAAAAAAAAAGTAAAAACAGAACGCCCCCACGAAGTTTGGTCCAGCCATGGCAGTGGCGAAACGTTAATGCCTGAATGACTAAGGGTTGATCTGACAGGTTTGCGGGCCGACTGTAAGCGGTGTTCCGTGTGGTCTGGGACGATGCAAATCTACTATTTTGTTGTCGAGAATACGAGGTGAAGAGCTGTTGTAGTGCACACCTAGTAAATAGTTGAAGCTATACCGAGGGAACATGGCCACACTGGGTGGCGGCATTGCCGAATGCAAGGCAGGGATGAGGCTCGTTATTACACTCTGTGTGACAGGTATATATAATCTTTTTAGATGTTTATAATAATAGGCATGTAGTCCTTGGCCATTTATGCCATCGGCAGACGTTATGAGTGAGAGCAGTAGCTAGTATGTACATGTTTGATAAAGAGCCAAGCGAGTAGATTCAAATGGAGAATCAACAATGTTGGCTAGATATTGCTCATGAATCGACACGGTAGTTTTGAAGCCGAATGAACATGTTTAGTTTCGCGGGTGAGCATCAAAAGGTCACAGCATGAGACCAGTCGTGTCGGTCATGAGGTTGAATTGTGTAAACAATTCTTTCCTTTTGTAAAAGCAACAATACCCTTTGTGCAAATTAACGAGGCAGGGCCAACCAGAGCACAGCAAGGATAGTAAGATGAGGCTGGACACGTATCTACAAGTGTATCCGGTGACCATCTAGTTTCTACTCGGATGGAGCAAGTATATTGAGATTGACATGGTGGCTGGTCTCAGTCGACCGGTAGGCGCCACGTCGCAGAATGTACCAGCCATCATGAGCAATGCCGTGCAGACGAGAGGGTGGAGTGAATGTTTTGTTGCTCACACGGCCGCGGTTAGAGTTTGAGGAGGTTAGGAGGTTGACATGGAGGGGGCGGGCTTATTGTCCAAGGGCAGCTATCGATAAGGTCAAACGTAGGTGCCGGAGCTAGGCCAATGACAGCTCGCTTGACGCCATCTGGCGGTGAATATGTAACTTTGGACAAGTCGACTGAAACGCTCAAGCTTTGTGGAGAAAATATGGTAGGGAGGAGTGCATGAATGCGAATCAGAGAAATGCATGGGTGGCACACATGGCTGAAGAGTAGATTGGGGGCGGGCGGAAAGGGGGGGGTGTGAAAGGCAAAGGCAGATGACGAGCAGATGCTGATGATGAACAGTGGTGCATTGGGGGGGATGCATACGAGGCATACTACATGGCTGCAAGTGGTCGAGTGGTACTTAGCACTGTGCAAATAATGTGCTGCTGCTGTGTGAAGAGATTGTTAGCGCAGGCAAGGCAAATTAGCACCGCGTATACGTTGTGGCTCAGCCGTCACCCGCGGCCATGCCCTTGGGAACGGCTCTAGTATGTGACAAGAGGGCCGACGATATTGTGGCCGCCGTGGGAGCGAAGGAACAATTTCACTCATCGATGATCTCCATTGTCTCTGCTCACAGACTCACAGACTCCCGCTCTCGTAGGTTTAGCCAGCCGGGCGGCGGACCTGATTGGCGTCTGTGCCCACGCACGGATGAGGGCGGAAAGCAAGGAAAAAGAATTGAAAGCTGCAGGTGGTTGCACGGGTGGCTCGCTTGCAGACAAGGTTTGCAATCTGGCGGATATGGCAGCTCCTGACGGTTCGTATGCAGACATGGATACGGGGGCTGCTAGAGCGTTATTAGGATTCGAACGGGTACGAGTGGAAGGGTGTAGAAGTGTGGGTGTGGGTGTGGATGTAGGAGTGGGCGGTGGAAGTGGAAGTGGAAGTGGAAGTGGCCATGGAAGCAAGGCCAGCTGTACTGTTACGATTCACAGGCCCGGTGGGTGGCCGTGGATCACGACGAATTGGCGACCGGTATATTGCGCAATGCGCCACGACTGCGACTGGCAAGACGACAACGAATGACCGGTGTGACTGGGACAGCAACGAGGCGGCGACGGTGGTGGGCGGTGACGGGCAATGGTCACAGGACAGGGTGGACGACGATGATTGGCACAAAAGTCAGAAATGATGGCGGGTGGGATTGGCTGGGGGGATGGGCAGGGTGGAAAATTCTGGTGGACGTAGCGCCACGGCAGGAGCAGGAGCGAACGGTTCGGTTAGTCATTGGCACAGAGGGCAATATGGCAGGCAGCCAATGGCAAGGGGGACAGGGGTGGGCAGGGAGGGCAGGCGCTGGGCTGGATCGGGCAGCGGCAACCAGGGCGCAGGGAAGGCGGCTTTCAGGCTGGTGGCCACGGAGGCAGGCAGAGGGCAGGCAGAGGGCAGGCAGAGGGCAGGCAGAGGGCAGGAAGGAGCGAGCAGCGAGCAGCAAGGGAAGGAGCACGGCAGATTGAGGGACAGACCCTGCTGGTGTGGGCAGGAAGCGGGCAGAGGGCGCGAGGCAGGAAGCCACCCACTCCACCCACTCGAAACCGAAACGCGAGGTTGGAGCGAGATTGAGATTGGAGGCCGCAGCGGGCCTGGTTGCTCTCGAGGGCTTGTGGTGTGGTGTGGCATGGCAGGGCCTGCGGGCGGCATGACAGTCAGAGATGCAGGCCGCAGTGCCGCAGCGTTGCGAGATCGTCGTTTGGACGGGCGTGCATTCGTCATGGGGGCCAGCGCAGACTATCGAACGCCGGCCGTGCACTCGCACTCGCGGCTTTTGTCGACGTCGTCAGCCTGGCCGGGCTCTGGCACATGGGCGCCGAGGGCCCAGACGACGCTAATCCCGCGGGGGACTAAGGCCAGTCTCTCAGCCTTTGGGTGCTTTGGGTGCTTTGGGCCTGGGGCGCGGCGCGGTCGTTTTCGGAGGGCGAGTGGGTCCGCGCAGTGGGCCGTGACGACTATCGAGCGAGGCTTGGGACGGCGGGCATAGCGGCCATGGATGGGCGGAGGCGGCGAATCAGTGGCCAGCAAGGCCAGGGCGACAGGTGTCCTCGCTGCGGGCTGACGAGCAGCGCAGCGCAAGTCGACGGCGGCCACGGCAGAGTGCAGGCGGGCCCCTCGAGGCTGCTGCACTTGTCGCGTCGAGCCCCCGCTGCTGTGTGTCACCCTCGCCCTGCTGACGGCCCAGCTGATTCGCCCTTGGCCACAGCCGACGGCCAGCCGCCATGATTCACACCCTCCCACCCGGTAGCTGCATGACGGCCTTTGTTGGACCCCCCCTAGCCTCCACCGCGCCCGTCTGGACTGGCCACAGACGGCCCACGCCCTGCTGCTGCGCCGGCTTGGACCACCACCGCCCCCAGCGCCCCCAGCCAGCAGCCCAGGGTGGGCTGCACCACTCGACAGAAGCCAGTGGATCCAGACGTTAGCCTGCGTGTGCGTCTGTGTGCCACTCTGTGTGTGGGTGTGTGTGAGTCTGAGGGCAGCGACGAGTGTGGGCGATGGCGCATATCGCTCATGGCCGCCTGCACTCGCTCTGTCGCCCCATCCACATCCGTCATAGCGCCCCTCCTTCCCTATATTTACCAAAGACCGGGGCCACCCGCCTGGCCAATAGCCGCCCGCCTACGCCCCAGCTCGCCTCTCTTTATCACTGCTGCCCAGCCGTGCCCATACACATACATCATATCTCGCCTCACACTTTACATACACACCCTCCTCCGCTACTACTTACTACCTCTCCTCCACAAAAACAACACCCACAACCTCAACCACAACAAACAATCCCTCTCCTCCCTCTCCTACCTCCTCTACTCATAACACTCACACACCCACCCACTCTCACACACACTCACATTCCTTCGCAAAAAAAAACCCTTTTTCGCTCCTGCTCTCCGCCAAAAAGGTTCCTGCCCAACCACCATCAGACAAGTCACGTGACTTGCCTCTTCCGGTTGACTCACCAAAACACATATCCTTTTATAATAGCGTCTTCTTTCTAGTCGGAGCCCTCCGTCCAGGATTTCTCGTTGCCTCTTTCCACCCGGACAAGGCCACTCCACCGCATTTCCCGGACTCTCCGCTGACCTTGTCCTTGAGGCCTTGATTGGACCTGCGAGGACTATTTCCACCTTCCATCTCCCAACCATTAACATGTACCCGACGCCCCCAGCTTCTCCCTCCCAAAATGGATTCTGCGCGCCGGAAGATCGCCTAGGCCAAGTCCTGGCTGGACGCCTCCAGCTGACTGGCGTCCTTGGTGTT
Organism: Bipolaris oryzae ATCC 44560; assembly: GCF_000523455.1. Classification (NCBI taxonomy): domain Eukaryota; kingdom Fungi; phylum Ascomycota; class Dothideomycetes; order Pleosporales; family Pleosporaceae; genus Bipolaris; species Bipolaris oryzae. The sequence goes on from NW_006911291.1 coordinate 123,577, forward strand.
GGAGCCTACGGTGTCGTTTACACGGCCGTCGACATCCAGACCAACATTCCCTACGCCGTAAAGGCGCTCAACAAGGTTGGTCTTGAGCCTCGCCAAAGAAAGTTCCAGCAGCGTGAGATCCAGCTGCACCACCAGGCCAGCGCACACCCCAATGTCGTCTCGCTCGTCAAGATCATGGACGCGCCCGACTGCACCTATGTGGTGATTGAGTATTGCCCAGAGGGCGATCTCTTCTCAAACATCACCGAGCAGGGCAAATACGTTGGTAATGATGCCATGGCCAAGCGCGCCTTTCTCCAGGTTTTGGATGCCGTTGAGTACTGCCACTCCATTGGAATCTACCACAGGGACCTCAAGCCGGAAAACGTTCTCGTAACTGACCAAGGAATGACCTGCAAGCTTGCCGACTTTGGACTCGCCACCACTGACCCCGTCACCTCGGACTTTGGCTGCGGCTCGACCTTTTACATGTCTCCAGGTAGGATCATTCAACTGCCACCACCCAACAAGTCACGTGCTAACTTTGTACAGAATGCCAGACATCATCACCAAAGCCTTACTCATGCTATGCATCGGCCCCCAATGATGTCTGGAGCCTTGGTGTCATGCTCGTCAACCTCACATGCGGCCGCAACCCATGGAAGCGCGCCTCATTTGACGACAGCACTTTCCGTGCCTTCATGAAGGACCCCAAGTTCCTCAAGACCATCCTTCCCGTCTCTGACGAGCTTGATGCCGTTCTAAGGCGCATGTTTGAGTTCAACCCAGCCAAGAGGGCCACCATTCCCGAGATCCGCGACATGATCATGCGATGCTCGTCCTTCACAGCTACCAAGTCGGCCGTTTCTTCGCCAATGCCCACTCCTTCCTTTGGCCCAGTCGACTATGCCCAGGATCCCGCCTACAACCAGTACTACCAGACTCCTGCCGTTCCCCAGTTTGCTCCTCTGCCCGGCTCGGCTTACGCCCCATCGCCCTTCCAGTCGTCGACCTCTTCCGGAAGCTCAAACTCTGACGGCGAGTCCGTCTTCTCTGCTTGCTCGTCGGCTTCGTCGGCTTCTTCGAACTCGTCATACCACGTCTCGCAGTCGCAGCCTCCCAAGTTCTCTTCGCGCGTTCCTCAACCCCAACAATACGTTTCTCCCCAACCTCCTGCCAACACCTGGTTCCAGCCTTTTATCCAGGCAGCCAATCTGGTCAAGCACGTCTCCTTCCAGCCTTCGATCATGGCCCCGGTTCACGTCTACTAGACTGCTCTTCTCCTCCATGACCTCCCTTTCATGGACCTTTTTGCTTACGAATACGCTTCTTGTCTATGTGTTTATACTATTTTCGAAAAGTCATGATGAGATGAACAGCCATTGATTTCTCGTTAGGTGTTGGGGTGGATTGTTTTTCTTTCTTATTTTTTTTCCCACCTCGTTACAAAATTAGACCAGTATGGGCAAGTTTCTGGTCTTCAACATTAGAATTTTCTGGCCGCGATGGCTTAGCATGTTTAACTCTGTCAAGCAGCCTTGATGGCATAGAGTCTGTTTCTTCGGCTACTTCAATGGGCTTTTGCCACAAGGGTTAGGGAGTGGGTTTTTTGGGCATTTCTCGGAGTTGTCCCTGTTTGAGCGTTGGGCTCGTCGAAGCCCTCGCTCTATTACGTTCATTTAACTTTTCATATCAAAGATACCAGAGCAAATAGGCTCAACAATGTACGTTAGTGTAGGTCCCAAAAAGAAGGACAAGCACAAATTTGCCTTGAGCAAATATCCAAATGACAAAAAAACATACCCAATGGCACCTGCAGCAATAGTTGCAGGCGACCAGCCAAGAACAAGCCACTTCCTTCCCACTCTACAGTCTTGACTGTGACATGTGTCTATCACTTTTGATATCCAACATTGTCCATGTCCAGCTCTACTCTGTCGTTGCAGTCGTAGTCGTCGACTACTGGTCTCCATGACACTAGCCCACGTATCCGGCCCACTCGAGTCAAGGTGCCACAACGCATCAATCTGCAGCCTCCCCACCACGATTCTGCATCCAGCCCAAAGCATACATGAACTAGTGCGCAAAATCAAAATGACATCCAACCATGGCCCTAGTCTCTCCACCATGGAAGCTCCACGCCCCGGCCGTCGTCCGTATGCATCTGCAGAGTCTCCATGGCCATGGATGCAAGTGGCCTAGCGCCAACAGCAAATCACCGGTTCCACTACGGCATACATAACCTTTTGCGTGATGACCATGTAAGTGTGCAGTAGTCTGTCTTGACTTGTCCCAGGTGATTGGCTCGAGGCTGCGCCCTGTCTTGTCCCCTTAGCCCTTACAGGCTTAACGCACATGTCCAAAGGGATGAATCGCAGATGGCTGTCAACGGATATCAGACGCAGGTGTTGAGGGGACGGTGGTGGGGCGATTGATGACTACATTGCGGGATCGAGACTCTTTGGTTGGGGCTGGACTCTCTCCGTGTGTGTTTTTGACTTTGGCGCCCTGGCTCTTGATTATTATTTTTTGCCCTTGGAGCAGGTGTTTGTTGGGAAGAGAGCAGCCGCCCAACCGGCCGCCGCTCAGGCCACGCGATGTTGAACCATGTGCATGTCGAGACGTTTTGTCAATAATAATAATAATAATAATAATAATAATAATAACAACAACACTTGTACACACATACAAACTACTCATGTCTGATAAACATACATAGTACACACAACCACAAGTCTCTAGCTGCATGATCGTCCGCAAGCACCTGATTCCTGATGCTTGTTGCAACTCAATACCCGCAAAAGAAGAACACGGACACGTAGGCAGCAAACAGTGAGCAGGTTTCAGTCATGGCAACCCTCACTTGTTGCCAAAGGGGACTCTTTGTCTCTCTATCTTGCTCGCTCATGCTTGACGCCGGGTCAGCTGCCCACCATGGCTGGCTGGCTGGTTTCCCGAATCAAGCACCAAACGTCCCCCAGCTTCCGTTGGCCTTGTGTCGTCTCGGCTGTCGGTCCTTCTCCGCCACATAGCGCGTCGCGTAGAAATGTATGTAGGCCTGTATGGATGTACATACGCATGTGGATGTATGTGTGTGTGTGTGTATCGCCCTACATGTACCTTGACCCGCAGAAGGGCGTCACCGGAATCTCGATGAGCCACCGTTAGATCACTTTTTTTTTGTTTTGGCGGCAGCCAATCCCCATGCATGCAAGCGAGAGCGGATGACGATGAAAAAGTAATGAATGTCACGTGCTTCCGACCTGCAAAATCAGCAACGCCGTTGGTTGACGTGCAGCGTCGCTGGCTGTCATGGGCACCAAATGTCTAGGCAAAGCTGGTGCCAAGCTGCGCGGCTGGAAAAGTGAGTGTGTCCCTCCATTCACCAGGCAGCCTCTTGTTCCTTCTGCCGCTAGCCCATACGAAGAAATGCCTCAATCTCATCCTTTTGCATCATCGCAAATCATCTCGCAGCCACCGTCGAGATGTGCGCATGCACCCTCTCTGTTCCTCCCCATCCTATGGAGCCAGCTGTGCAAATCCGGCCATGACTTTTACAGCTTAAATCGCCAATTTGCCGAAATCAGGTGCACAGATATTGTCCCGATCAAGGCATCATGTATTGATTCGCTGGATGAATACATACAGACACACACACGTCTACAGGCATCCACTTTTGTCTCTGACGCTCGCTCACCGAGCAACAGCAATGTCACCCAAAACGACGATGCCACGATCCGAAGGAATGGCCTGGCCCCTTCACCCGCTCAAGATCTACACTTGCTACCATCAGCTCGTAATTTCGAATCCATGTCTACGAAACAAACCCTAGAAGGCGTTGAGACTTGCTCCACCCAACCTTGGTTATACGCTGGGGGCTAGCACGATTCATTGCCACTCGCCTAGACATCCCATATGTCCTTTACCGTGCTTGCATATCCTTGATTTTTTCCGAAGCCGCCGCTTGTTCGCAACGACTTTCCATTGTCCGCATCCAGGCTGCCTTGTTCAGCCACAAAAAACGCCTCGTTTTGCTTCTTTGGTCAAAGCAAGATCCATCGGCGTGTGCCTCGCTTCTTGTCACGCGGCTGCTTGCGGGTCAATCCTCGCAAGTCTCCTTGGACGTGGCAGGCCGCACACCGGAACACCTTCTTTTTGACTAGGGATTGCTACCTTTGCTCAAAAGTAAGGAATGAGCCTTGCACAGTAAGCTTCGTGGCTGCTTGCCCCCGTGTCACCGTAATACGGGAAGCCGTCGTCTGTATGTACACGTGCCCGGCTTGTCGGGCCTGCATAGTGATCTTGTAGATGGCATCTGTGCTGTACTTTGGAGCCTAGTGCTTGGTTTCTAGACTTTCCTTTTGAATCTGGGGCACGGCCTCATCCCGTGAATCATCCCTTCATCAAGGCTGACACTTTGACAGCACATGTGCATGGTTGTGCGGCTGGGCGGCTGTGCATGTGCTACGAGCAAGTGGTACTGTGCCTAGCAGCCAAATTGACTTGAGCATAGTCGAAGCTCGTCCTCTACCATGTTTCGGCAGAATGTAGCAGTTCTTTGGATCAGGCACTGAACAATCGCACTATGCAATGTCTCGTGGGCGACTGATACCAAACACCTTGCTCTGCTCGCAGTCGTACGTAGATCACCGCGCTTCGCCTAGGTTGAGAGGCTTACATTTTGTTTGCTACACAAAGAAACATGCAATGGGCACATGATGGTTACACAGCCTGCCTCAAGTCGCCGCTCAGTCTCCTCAGCCACGTTAGAGTAACATTTTACGAGAACCTCACATCGTTGATCAGTCATGGCACAAATCCCCCACACCTGGCACAGCGTAGTGCCAACTGTCAGCCTGTGTCCGGCCCCGCCGTATACTAAGAATTGCTCTTTCTACAAAAGCCATCATCGATTGCTCGGGTAGTACAATCATCATCTCATATGGCTGGCTGCAGAAGAACTCATACCTTTGTGCCATGTAGGTGTACCACTGCGTTTTGGCTTGCTACATCCCCCACGCGTACGACCGTAGGTATTGGCTCTTACGCCTTTTCCTATCCGAGACACCGGCCATTTCCAGTACATACGTAAATCATGGGCCGGGAAAGGCATGTGGTAAATCGGCAATGAGCAGCAAGCGACAGCCCATTGTTCCATGCCTGGAACTGTGTACAAAGAGAAGGAGCGTGGAACTGGCAGATGGCGGGCGTTCCGGAACGTATGCGCACATGCACTTTATTACACATTGAGTAAATCACTCGTTCGGTCAGTTTCATCGTCTGTTGTACGGCCTTGACTGGCATGACAGCTGAAAATGCGCTCCCTTTGCACATCCTACAAGGAAACGCTTTCCGGTCCAACCGCTTACCAATACGACCATGTTTGCCTTTTGCTCGCTCGGACAATGAAGAACGACGCCCAAAACCCATGAAGTTGGTACCCTACGCAAGGCCGCATGATCGGTCATCAGCACAGGGTATTGGAGATGAAGAAGCGTCGGCCATCGTTCGCTCATGTCAAGTGTGCAACGCTACGGGGTGCGACCTGTCTTCTCTACACCCATGTTGTTGACTAGCTTCATCGACTTAACGCGTTAAGCGCATTACTACACAACCACTTACTATCCCGAAGGCCGTTATCGTCAATATGGCCACCAGCTAACATGTGCGGTGGTGCCCGAGTATGGGATACTGCAGGTACACTGAGTCTTACCGAACCCGCGAGACATGCGGTCAAGAGCGAGAACACGGTATGGAAACGATGCGTGTCCCTTGGATCGGCAAAGAAAAGCGCTTATGGAATCGGCAAGGAGTGGTTTTGACCGACTCGCATCTGTAGCGAAAGAAGAATGTGTTGACCGGGAGTCTCCGACATGTGCTTCCCCAGTCTATCCTGACACTTCTCACATGTCTCTCTCTTCGCCCCAATCTCCGAACTCGTACGATTTACACTCCAGGTCCACAAAGCCAACGCCGTTATCGTGCTCCGCTACCAGCACCGACAGGCCAAATCAGTTACCCCACTGGCGCAAATAACACCACACCATGCTTTTGGTCCCCATCCACAAATTTGAGCACCACTAACAACTAGCCTCCCACCGACCCCTCGGGGAAAAAAAGCAAAGGACCCTTCAGCTTCCGTGGAGAAGGCAGGAAAAGAAAGAGCCAGTCTGGATCAAGTTTCTCACGACTAACGTCTCTTTTCCAGCTCAACTGTTACGTATGCGTATTTCCGTGGGCTGATTACTCTCCTCACCCCCGCGGCGGCGCGAAAAGAAAAATATATAAACTTAATGGTAGGCATGAGCATGAATAAGTGAAAGAGAAAAAAAGTAAACATCTCAGCAACTTTGACTTCTCGTACCATTCCATCCCACACCATCACCTCCATGCATCGGAGAATTCGTATTCCCAAACTTTCTTTCACCTATGCTTAGATTAGTAGCAACCAGACCAGAACCCATCCACATCCACACACAAGATTAGTAGGGCGACGCCATGATCCGGGACCCAAAATCGGGGCCCTTGGCCGTTTTTTTCTCTTCTTGCCCTTTCGTGGGACCCGAGGATTTCCTAGCTGCATACGCTGTATTGCCGGCGCGGCGCTAGGGGATTGGAGCGAGGGTTGCTCCGTCGTCTGCCCCGTCAAATAACGGTGGTATGGGCATGAAATGGGGGGGTCCAGACTGTGGCGAGTTTATTGGCTGAGAAGGTCGAGACCGGTCTTTGTGCTATAGGCGGGAGGGGGAGAGTTGAGCTGAGGGTGTTGGTGATGTTGTAGTTAGTTTGTGAAGTGGCAAATCTACAGTTTTGGGTTTGGTCCGCGTGGTGTCATGACGTTCTGTATGCGCTAGAAATGCATGCGAAGGATACGATGAAGCACTTTTTACTCTCGCTCATCATCCGCATTCCCATCCAAGTACTCAGTATGCTCTGATCTCACATCTTCATCATCATCATCCCTTCACTTCTCCTTCTTCCTAAGCTCCATCCCCTCACAACCCCTCTAAATCTCAATCCTCAGTTGCCCTCCCCCCCCCATACTCACAACTCTAGCCCCAAACCCATGAAACCCCTCAAACCCACTTGCCCATATCACGCGGTACCCAGCATGCCCACCCTAGTACCACCCACGTAAAAAAAATACAGAGTCCCATTTCGCGCTCTGCTCGCTGAGAGAAGGAAAAAAAAGATGACATTCATACTTCGCTCAGTCCGCGGCGAAGCGCAGCGAAACATGCTATGTATGATCAAAACCCCTTTACCGTGACCTCCCGCTCCACTGCTGCTGTAGTAGTATAGGGCGGAGAGGATATACCAGTGGACGCGGGGCATGTGCAGATGTAGTTGCTGGCAGGAAGAATAGATGGCACAGGGTGGCGCCGGGGGCTTGAAGAGATGGTAGCTACATGTGGGAGCGGGTGAGTAAGGGAATAGTATGAGGATGGTGGTGCTAGGTGATGTTTGCTAGGTGATGTGTGCAATGTTTCTCTTGAGTAGATGGATGTGGAGAAGGGAAAGCTGGAAGGTGGGGAGGTTGAGTGATGAAGAGGTATGGTGTGTAATGAGTCTGGGTATCGTCGGTGTTGCGTGGGTTGAAAGAATGGGAATGCCTATTGCTGATGGAGGATGTTATGTAGTAGGTATTTAGGAAGTTAGTGATATAAATTTGAGTGAATATCCTGTTACCGATAGCCAGGGTGCATGAGTCTTTTGTGCTGAGCTACTGATTACCTTTTTTTCCTATTGTCTTGAGAGAATGTGCTCTTTGTTTCATATGGAAAGGGGTTCAGTGGGAATATTGTAGTGCGTTGAGTGAGTAAGTGAAAGATAGGATGGATGTCAACAAGCAATAGTATGCACTGAGAAATGCGATATATATGGTAAGAGACTCGGAAAGAAGATGCCCACTTTGGTTGCATTCATCAATATTACCAAATGTTTATTGACTTGACCTATGTCTCTTTTCTCCATGTCGTCAAGATTTAGTTCAGGAATGCGAAGATCTCTTATTACGAATTATCAATAACGAATTATTAACCGCCATACCATCTCCAATTTACATATACATCTTATCACCGCACCGATTTATTAACCTCCACTGGGAACTTCTCAAGACTCTCATACCACTGCAGTGTACTCCCAATCATGAACGCCCAACTACCCCAAAAAGTACTCAGACAAGCCTGATACTGCGCCCAACTACTGTTATCATACCCAAACGCCGGACATAGTGTGAATCCCACACCCCCAATAAGATTCAAAGCCCCAATCCACCAGCCGAGTACTCGAGGCGCCGGCTTCCACCATTTACGTTGCGTTTCGATCATAAACAGAAGCCCAGAGATGATAAAACCCAACCCGCCGACAACCTGCGGCGTCCAGTAAAAAACAATCGTAACAGTCTTCGACATATTATCATAAATCCCCGGCAGAGCCGTAAATCCCGCAACCCAAAATATTGTCGCCCCCACAAACTGCGCCAGCGACGCCAAAAACCCCAGATTATGAATATAATGCCTCTGCAACTCTTCCCTCGCCGGCCACCAAACCCACTTCCTTCTCTCCCCCTTCTCATCCCCCTCCCCTTCCCCCCTCTTATGCGCATGCCCACATCCCCCCTTCTCCAGCCTCACACCAATCTCCTCCTCTTCCCCCTCAAATGCTCGTTCAACAGCCCACCCAAAACACCCCGACCGCCCTTCATTCACCGCCTCAACAAGCAACAACACCGACCCCACTTCAAACACCGTCGCCCCAATAAACGCCGCGATCCCACCACCATACAACTCTTCCCCCTCGAGCTCCGTCTGCGGTTGCACCAAAGGCAAGAACACGAAGAAGGCGTTGAGGATCCAGAGAACGCTGCCTATCGTGAATACGTATGCGACGCAGAACGACAGGTCCCAGACAGGGTAGTACGTCGCCATTTTCCAGATATTTCTTAAAATAGTGTGCAGGGAGGTTGTGGGACGCGGTGTGGTGCCATTCGCAGAGTTGGAGGTGTGGTTTATGGAGATGGCGTGACGCCCTTTACGGTCGTTGCGCGAAGTCCATTTGAAGCGGATGTCGGGGTGCGAGGGGATATGGTAGTGGGCTTTTGTGGGGTTTAGGAAGGGGAGGGGGCCGGTTATGTGGGTTGGGACTGGGTGAAGTGTTGCATTTGGTTTGATGGGTATGTGGGAAGGATGGAAGGTTTTGTTGCGCTTGGGGTTGTGTGGGATTTGTGAATTCATGGTTAGTTGGGGTGGCGTCGAGGTGCTGTAACGAGCGGATATATCTGTGACCAGATGGAATGAGCGGATTGTTTGAATACAGCCAAGTGATTATTCATGGTTATGGCAGCGTGGAAAAGTGTCGTTGCTTACGTCATTGCGTCGCATGAGAAAAGAAGAGGTAGAGGGTTACATCCGCTAGCTATCTCCGATACTACCACTGAGTAGGCCCTAGGTTCGGTGATTCTACTCTGTATTGATAGTGCCAGATCACCTACACACTTTTTGCATAAGTCGAGTTAGACGTGTTGTTACAGTTTTTTTGATGCCATACCGCTGTGATACGTTTTTGAATGTATAGGAAATCGTCATGGGTATGACGAACATGACCAAACTCGCTCCCTACCAAGGAACGACCAAACTATGCTTTTGTATCCTCGAAGCTAAAACTCACAGAGCAACTAAGTTGGGATGAAAACACATGCCCAGTGATACTCCTGAAAAAATATGCCAAAATCAAATTGGTATAGTAACAAACACCAAGCTCATAACTTTCCAACAACATTAAGACAATAGGAAAGAAATGACTTCGCTCATTCGATTCCAAATCGCTGCATGAACGAAAAGAAACGCCATCGTTAATCATACACGTCACTAGTCATACAAAACCATACCAGGTCCAGCCCATGTTGAAAGTAATATCTTCCACATTACCCACCCTTGTCAGATAGCATGATTAATTCTTCTTGCCATCCCTATTCACCTTCTCCCTCTCACTAATCTTCAGCCCCCTAACCAGTTGTCGTGTCATTATCCTCGAGAGCTCCTTAGTATAATCCTTCATTCGCATACTGGTTTTCTCCTCATCGGTCTTCCCCTCATACTGCTTTTCGCTATATGGGGGTGGCGCATTTGTATACCGCGCATACTCTTCCTCGATGCGTTGGAAGTTTGAGTGACTGGAAGTGCTAGAGCTGGACCGGGACGAGTTGGAGACTGGCGAGTGTGTCGATGGAGACGGGAAGGAATGATATGAGTAGGACTGGCGCTCAGCGGAGCTTGTTGTTTGCATGGTTGAGGAGCGTTTACTCCTAGTTGAGGTCTTGCCGACAGAGGAGACAGAGTCGTGGCGTGATGATATTCTCGAAGAAGGAGTTTCGCGTTCGTTGACACTGACGGTGGGATAGTGGTCCATGTTTTTTATTAGGGGGCAGCGAGGTCTGATTTGGTGGACTGGGTGGTGAATAGGGAGTCAAGGGTAGCAAGTAGGGGGATCATGAAGAAATAAGCAGCCTGTTTGCCAGCCTCGCATTTAAATGTAGGACCCAGACCCATATGCGATGATGCACATCGAAGACTCAAAGCGGCTGCCTACATTCCCATCCGAACAGTTACGATATGGATGGCACAGACGCTGGGCAAGCCTGCAAGTCATACCACACCCCTCGACGTCATTGCAGGGTGGTAAAAGCCAGCCATCCTTGGTCCATCAAGGTCCAGAAGGGGTAATGATGGGTGGCCAATCAAGGAGATGATCGGTGCAGCGATTGGAAGGCCTCTTGATTGTCTCGGTGGAGGACAGGGCTCGGACTCCGCGGTGGCTGCACGCAATAACGGAGCGGGTAACAAGTTATGGGGTCTGTTGGCGAGGTGACGCTGGGATGCATGGTCGGTTGCGGAGAGGCGTATGCGAAGCGAAGGAGGTGTGGCGTTTGTGATGAACGGGGCCGATGATGTCACTCATCACGCTCACCCGAGCCGTGTCGCACACTCAAGACCTGAAAAAAACTGAGCATGTGGATCGTAAGCTGAAACAAGCAGATCAAGCGCAAATGTTGGGTATCTAAGAGAACAAGCCCACGGCGCGGACAGCGCGCTCAGTGTGATGCGAGGTCGTGTGCGCCATGACGACTTTAAGATGACATGGTGTGCACAAGGGAAAGCAGGTACCAGTACCGACCTCAACGAACTGATCCTATGCCCGCACCAGACCCTTGAACACATCCCTGAGCTTTCCCATACCCCGTGACCGTTTGGAGTGGCTCCTCTGCCGCTCCACCTCAATCTCCGTTGGTGCGTTGAAGTTCCCGCTTATTCTCCTCATTTCGCCTTGCGATTTGTAGTGCGATGACGAAGCCGTGGAGTAGGATCCCGCCGAGGAAAGTCTCTCTGGGCGATCTGCGTTGTCCCCATGATACGAAGATCGTAGGTATGCAGAGATCAAGGCTTGCTGAGGCAGTTGCTCGATTTCCGATGGTGACAGTACTCGTGGTGAGGTTGCTGTTTGAGACTGATGCGACTCTGCGCGCTGTCGAGTAAAAGACGTGCGATGCCCAAGGTGTTGACTGAGACCTCCTGCGATGTCACCCATAGACTGCCTTGCTGGGTGGAGTCAGAGATCGAGATTTTGTGCACATGATGGGCGGTGCGTACCTCCATGATGCCGTCGCTCTTGCATGCTCCGTCTTTCCATCTTTTGCCTTTTGCCTGAACGGCAGTCGATACCTTGTGGTATCTGTAGTTTGTAGATTTAGTTCTTGGTTTCAGTGGGCATGAGAGAGAATGCGCTACACTCGAGTGCTATGATAAGAATCCATGGCAAGCCCTGGAAACCTAAGGCTCTTGAACAAGTACCGCCCTTCTGTACTTAACCACACAGCCCTTCATCGCCATCATCCTACCAACGTCGTGCATAACGGTGTCTAACGTCATCGACTCAACTCAAACTGAGGCGAATAGCCGGCCTAGCCAAGCCACCCTTCATCCAGCTTGGCTGTTTTTGATATTCTTCCATGGTTACCTCAAAGGCGACACAATCTGGTAGTGTCGGCGTCATCTTGAAAGCCGCAAGTTCGGTTGAAACGGATGCTTGGTGATGTGAATGGCGGGTCTGCATGCAGGGCAACCTTAGCGGTGCAAGGCAGAGTATACGGTGCATACGAGGCCACCAGCACATGGCTGTGAAGACGATCTCAAGGCGAACATTCTGGCGAGTGATGTTTGTACGAATTAACTAAGGCGAAAGATACGATGAGTTGTCTAGTGGCGGTGAGATTCGACTGCGCCTTGTGAGGCTTGACGGTTTGCCTGACCACGACTGAGCCATTAGGCCAAACTCAACCCTCAAGGCAACCGACGAGCAGGCAACCTGAAGGAGGTCCATGTTAGCAAGAGTGTAGATCTTTGCAGCTTGAGGGGGATGGAGTGGCATTGCAATTCCAAGGTGTAATGTAAAGGGCGAGGAGATGATCGGGACAATAAACGCACAAGAGGCCGTCCAAGTATCTGGAATCGTCATGTGACCCAGCAAATCCCCATGGCAATGCCATACTCTAGGGAGTTGCTGTTTCGGCCTCCTTTCATATCAACCGAATAAACCAGAAACCAACCAGAGCCCACATGCTGGCCAGAGAACACCGAGTCTTGTTTCATCCCTCAAATGTACAGGGGTGTTCGGAGGGTTCATCTTTCGCTCCGCTTTGCCCAGACATCCATGCAACCCCCATCCCCCTTCTGCACAAGTCCCAAAGTGGCAATAAATCTTGCTGACCATCACCATTTCCATTGCATTGTTGTGCTCATGTACACACAGCACAAGCCCCGACTCCAAACACAGCAAAGATATTCTTCTCGCAACACCACGTCTGCTATTCTATGACACATATGCTACACCCTCTGTTAGTTCTTTTACTATTAAATATAGTATCGTATAGCTAATGGTAAATACCTTAGGCCTATGAGCGTGCGAGCTAAGACAACGCGCTCTTGTGTGGCGCAGCGGGAAGCCGCGGCCGGCCTGACCACCAGTGCCGTCTCCACCTAGTGGGGGTCTTCCGAGATGACGATGTGAGAGGTAGCTGACGCGGTGCTTGCACTCTAGGGAACTGGGCGAGCGGAGGAGAGACCTCTTGAATCAGCCAAGGGTGTAGATTTTCTATTAAATGGGAAAGGGGGCAGGGCCGCCATGATCATGTCGTGCCCTGTAGCAAAAGCCTCCAATACTTTATTTGTTTTTTGGTGTGCTTCAAGAAACACCAGAAGCTTCGGTCAAAAAAAGACTATACGGCCTACCTTTTCGCGACACTGGGTGTAGGGTGACTATACTTGCTTCTTAAGTTTATGATATAGAGGTACGTAACGCTGCTCGTGAGTAAATTGTCAATTTCAGACGTATAGCCCTAGTTCCGACTCGGCCGGCGTACACGTTGAGCGTTCTGGATTCTGGTAAGCATCATCCCTAACAAGCGCCGTTTCTAGGGTAAACGTACCCCGTGATACGTACTCCGAATCACGCCGACCGTACGCAGACACTAAGCGGAGCCTCAGCTGAACAGCCCCCTTCTCACCAAATATACACACATACCTCCACCTGATCCTCCTGGAATCATCAACCAACATAGAAAGTCAAGCACATACCTTTCACAAGTCCTACCACCACAGTCGCTACCGAACTTTGCCCGTGTTCTGTCTACACTCCCCCGCATAATAATCGCCGACCCGCGCCCGTAGATAAGAACTACGATCATCGTACACCACCACCCAAAATGGACGCACTTCCTGATACTACGCACTCCACTTCATCCAGATGCTCGACGCCTAGCACACCCGACACACCCGTATCGCCCGCCTCTTCGACCACAAGTTCGTACTTCAGCTCATCCTCGTCCAGCGAGCCGCAGGTCCCATTTCAAATCATCGTCACATTCGACGGCAAGGTGCGCGAGATGCTGCGGATAGAGCGGGAAGAAAACTCGCCTATCCAGGCACCGAAGGCACGAAAAGCACCTAGGCCGAGATACTATGCAAGGAACACAGAGTAGAGAGAGAGGGTGGCGGTGGGATCAGCCAGGGAGGGCGGAACGGTTCGGATGGTGCGAAAAAGAAAAAGGCGTTCGATGATTGGAATGGATTTACTATGGCGTTACGAAAAGAAAGGGATTTATCGCTTGCGGTGGCTATAAATGATGGTTGGAGCCAACAGGCCTGAAACGCGTTAGCGGTTGTCGAGAAGAGTGTGGGGTGGGCTTCTGTTCGGTATTCATAATTATTAAAGATTTTTTTGCTTGGAAGCTATAAACACTGCTTCGGTTACCTTGCTTTCTAAGAGTGTCGCAGCGGTCATGTTCTTTGTGCCATTGCCAATGCTCTCTGTTCCAGCACTGGAGTTTTGATGAGATGAGGGTTGACGAGAGCAGGAGCACTCGTATCTTTTAGCGTACCTTCTACGTGGGACAGAACTATGAAACGATGAGCCGCAATTCCGTGAGTCTCTGCCTTAGTATGTATCACATTCATCATCAGAGATTCGATAAAGGAAAAGTAGAAACACCGTTCATGATAATATCCTACACTTGATGCACTGGACGGTATGCGCATTTTCGCCTTCACCAAGAACATCCATCCCTCCCCCCGTTGAAAGGTTCGCCGAGCAAATGCTATTCTACAAGAACGTGCAGAAGACATGACTAGTAAAGCATCTCCGTGACGAATAGAAACACCCAACTCGACCCCGAAGAACTCCGTGCTTTTTTGTACCGTGACCAAGACAGAAAATGATAGGGGACATCCCGAACATCGTCCTTTCCAGTTCATCATTATATCCGTGTCCGTTTCCACGGGATCATCATTACCCACTGTTTGCCTGCCAGCCCAATGGAGTCGTGATCCCGTAAGCAGGCGAGAAATGCCAATGACTAGGTAGGAAAGCTATTACGAGGAGAAGAAAAGGAAGACCGGCCCTGACTAAAGTCCATGTATTGCCTATGACCAGAGTGCGCTGGTAAATGCAGTGGCGGAAGATTATTGGTGCCTCTTAAATGCACTCTTGGTGTGAACGTCGAGATTTGGCCACCAGCCGACTAAGCTATTGGGCGTGGGCTCTGTTGAGCATGCGTGAAGAGAGCGTTGAGAAGGCGTTCAACCTGGGAGAGACAACGAGTTAGTATGATTCAATAGGCAATTTGTAAGGAGCCTACGTACTTCAGGCGCCGCCTTCACGAACGGCAGCTCCCAGAATGCATATGTGCGGTTCTTTAGAATTTCCAGTAGCGTGATGATGAGGCCCCATGGGTGCGGGCGGTGAACCAACAGGCGCTCCAACAATACACGGGTGATGGTCTCTTGAATCTCCGATGCCAGCGAGTCTTCGCTTGGGGGTCCGAAAAGGTGCAGCAGCGCATAGCTGTAGAAGTGAGTATGCGTGTTTGGGAAGCGCAATTGGTTCGCGATGGCGCTGATGAAGTGGAATCTGGCCTCTGGGTGGAAGTCCTTGGCCAGCCTTTCAATGAGCTTGGTGGCTGGGCTCTCTGCATCAAAGATTGGCACCGTAGCTGATCCTGTACCAAGAGTCGATATGCCAACATACAATGTGATTGCATGTATCAGCGCTGGATTGGCTGTCGTTGAGACGAGCTCAAAGCCTGCAGGTTTGGGTTCTGCATAATACACCGCACAGGCGACCACGTCGACATCCTCGTCCTTCAGCTCAGAGTCCTTCAGGAGATTGTCAATGGCATTCTTGATGCCTGCGTCTGAGAGCATCTGCTCGATATCGGTACGGATGACGGGAGCTTGAAGATCATGCTCGAGGCGGTCTGCCTTTAATCCTGCAGTGAATGGATCTGGCATTTCGAGGATGGTAGATGGATATGCGCTGACAATCAGGTTACGGAGCTGTGTGCAGTGCATTGGAATACTGTTGCAGAACCTGAAATGGTTCTCGACCAGGAACTCGGGGAAGTCATGGTGGATGACCAGCAACACGCGCAGAACGCCGCGGTAGAACTGTTGGGTCATGATAGTTTCTCCAGTAGGCTTGATCAGCTTTCCAGTGAAGATCAAGAGCGTCTCCACAAGCTGAGCGTAAATATCCCAACGCTTGTCGTCTTGACCCTCCTCCAGCATGGCAGGCACAAATATACGATGTGCAACCAATGCGAGCCATGAAAAGGCAAAGCGCTGAATATTGGAGGGCTGAACGATCAAAAGAGCTTTGGCGACTGCAAGGAAGATGTCTGCCTTTTGTTCTGCCAACGACTCTTCCTTTACTGCATCGTTCAGGTGGAAAAGAATCGTCGAGAATAGACGGAAGAACACTTTTTGGTTGAAGGCGTCTTCTCGGGTGGTGTGGTGGTTACAAAGGACGAGCACTACGACGACGAGCATCTGATCCAAGTATCTCGCTTTGCTCTTCTTGGTGGCACCCTCTTGTTCACCTTGATAGACAAGAAGGTCGACGATGAGCCGCCCAAGGGCATCGACCTTGACTGTCGCAATGTCTTCGTTGCCACTTCCATATGGGGATGAGTGTTCCTGCTCATATGCGATGACAGAGGCATCAATACAAGCGCGAAGAAACGCGACTGAAGATTCCTGAGTCTCCAGCACCTTCTGTTGGTGGAGCTGGTAGATGAAAGCACCAACGGTTTTCTTTGGCATGTTTTCCATCTGAAGATGCACCCACTCGTCAAAGACGTACTCGAGCTGATCTTTGTGGCTAGATGCCGGTGGTGTCAGTGACTGCTCATTGGGCGACGCTTGCAAGTTGGCAATGACACGCTTTCCAAGCTCGAAGCTAGAGTCTTCTGCTAGCCAAATAGTGAGAGCGTCGATGGACATGGCAAAGTCGGCACGGAAAGCACTCGGGTGCTCATTGAGCAAGAGTTCTTCCATCAGACTTGACAGCATCTCTACTGCAGCGACATGCCGTTCTTGAATGGCCTTGGCGATTGTCGTGTTTAAGCGGTGCATATCCATGAGGTTGACTTCCATAAGGGCCACCATGACTGTAGCCTTGAAAATACGGTCGTCGTCATGAAGAGTGGCCAACCACATCAGCACTTGTCGTGACGTCTGGACGGAAAGTTGGCACAGATGGCTCAATAAATGAGCCATAACTTCGACCTCCAGGCGACTCAAGGAGTCAGAGAAGAGGTGGTTCGTGACTTGTCCAGCGATACGGAATGCCCATGTCTCTTTGTTAGGACCGGCGAACTCGATGCTTGAGATGAGCTGGTCAAAGACTTGGTGGACACTGCTGCTACCAGGTTGGAGGTCTGTTATACGCTCCTCTGGTGCCTCTTTGATGACGCGGGTCAACTCAATAAGGAGGTCCTCTACGCCACGCTGGCCCCGCTCAAGGCCAGGAGCGTCCATGTACCCGTTAGGCTGTTGCTGAGTCAGCACTGCATGGGGTGCTTGAAGACTCTGTAGCCTGGGTTGTTGCTGGGCCGGCTGTCGTGGCTCAGCTGGTGCAGCACCTGGGGTTGGAAGATTTGGTACCGCCGCAAATTGGTCTTGGAGGACATCTGGGAGTTGTCGACCGCCATCTTGAGAGGTGTTGTTAACGTGTGGCGCCCCTCGCGACTGCCTGCCAAAGTCTTCATAGATGGCCAACTGCTCCCTATTCAAACCGCCAGGCATTTGTCTATATGGCTCCGGAATGTAGAATGCCCATGGACTGATGTTTGCATCCTTGAAGGGCTCATTTGGACGAGAGCTACGGAACATGCGACGTATACGGACGGCTTCTTCAATTTGCATATCAATTTCAGCGAGGGATGACATTTCAGCTGCCTGCTCAACTGTGTTGCAGACCAGGTCAAGGTTGTCGTTGACAAACATGATGATATGTCCCTCTGGCAATCCCTGATCGGGAAGATCCCTAGCTGTGAGGCGGATGTTATTCTGGATACTCATACGGAGGGGTTCTTTGCAGGTGACAAGAGCCAAAGAGCCGGAAAGAGCTTTGACAACAGTGTGTGCTGCATTGCGAAGCTTCTCCTCATCGGGTTCCATGGCAAAGTCTTTGTTGATCAGCTGCGACGTCGAGATTGCGGCAATGGTAACGGAGCGTTCAACTACGGGAGCAATAATTTCCTGTATAGCCTGATTGACTGCAGTAAGGAAAATCTTTTTGAGCGTCGCTGGCGGAACCGCGCTATTTCCAGAAGGCGGATATTGAAGCTGGTTGGTGAAATCGGGCAGAGCAGCCGTCATTGCTGCTGAAGAGAAGCGTTCATTGGGCCCACGTGCGCCACGGTTGAGGCTCATGATAGAAAGGTCGCCAAAGGCCTCCATGCCATCTGTCACCATGGACCCAAGGAATTCTTCATCAACTGGCGGCCGTCCTCGGATGCTGTTGGTTGGCTCTATGTCTTTGTGGTCGAGCTCCAAGCCTTTGCAGAGAACTTCAATCTCGAACTTTTGGTTGAGCTTCAGGTCAGCAAAGTGATATAGCTCCATAAGCACACCCAGCATCTCCATCAACCATGGGTTGGGAGGCTTGAAAATTGTCGACTTCGCAGCTTGTACCAATACTTTGCAGGTGAACGGAATCACCAATAGGAGGCGATCTGAATCGTAACCTTCGTGCAACAGATCCTTGAATGAAATGTTGCGGAATTTGATTGGCTGGTCGCGGGCTATGGTCAGGGATCCGAGCCACGAACCCAGGTTTTTCAGGTGGCCACGTTCGGTAGATCCCAAGGTAGAATCCGTGTTCAGCATGCGAACAACACTGGCATATGTCTCTCGAAGAACCTCGGCCCAGAGCATCTTGTCATTAAACAGGTCAAGCATGTCAAGATACAGTTGTTGGAAGTTGGGCTGCATCTTTGCACGCTCCTCAACGAGGTAGTTGGCGAACCACTGATGATGTCTCTCCTCAACGGCTTCAGTCAAGTCGTTGATCTTGTCGCGGAGATTACGCTCAGACACGTTGTTCAGTACGAACAAGACCTTGTCCTGAACGTCTTCATCTGGGTCCTCGTATAGTTCTGGGCGCAGTGGCGGGTCGACATACAGACAGCTGAACTTGGGCACAGCTGGCTCTTGGTGGAGATTCTCGTCGACACCGTTACCGTTGGTCATACCCATACCGTTATGGCCCTCGCCATTGACTTCGCCGACTTGCTGACCTACTACTTCTTCAGCTTTAGCATAAATCTCAGTGCCTTGAAGTCCAGGGACAATAAGAAGTTGGTCGCAGTAGTTGGGCCATTCAGACAGCCGATTCGAAAAGTGAATGAGAGCCTGAAGACCGAATTTATACATACTGTCTTCAGGACGGAACTCTTGGACAGCTTCTAGAACCATTGCTAAGCCAACTTGAAGTGCGATGCGGGACAGAAGATTGAAGTTGATGATACCGCCGAAAAGCACAGCAGTCGTCGCCAATGCTTCAAGTGGATACTCTCCGAAACAGTTGTACTCGTCGAACAAGCCGTGGATCATGCAGGCAAACAGGTCTTGGTCCGCAGGATCGCGGGATTCTTTGTACTTCTTCAGAGCGGAGATGATATCTCTAACATCGCTGTCGCCGCTGTACATGTTCTTAAAATGCTCTTGCATCTTCTTGTCGGCTTCTTCAGGAAGTGCGTTGCCATTTTGACCATTGGCGTCGATGACGTCGTCCACGCCCTCGCCATAGTTGATCAGGCGAGGATAGGCCTGAATACAGTTTCGTTGAAGGGGGAGTAATTCCTGCTCAGGTAGACCGCATTCTGCAAGGAACCAAAGGAGTGGGTAGACCGTCTTCACTGCTAGGGGTAGGTTAAGAGGTTGATGGTCATCTCGGAGGCGTTGCATCTCTTCACCTGCCCGCGCACTGAGAAAGTTGGTCAGAATGCGACGGAAGAGTGGCCCAGCTTGATCGAATGTCTGCTGTAGCCAGGGCTCAAGCTCGAATTTCCCACGTGCGTGTGCCTGTGCAGCCAAGTCCAGGCTGATATCAGTGTTACTGCGGATCAGTGGCTCCAACCAGTTGTTCGTCTCGGCATGCTCCAGGATCAGAGTGAGGGTCATCGAGTCGGCGTTGTATGCATCAACAAAGCGGTCCACGAGCCATTGGATATCCTGTTGCCACAAGCCGTAAAGGACAAAATTGTAGATGGGTAGCTTCTTGTGAAAATAAGGATCAAACAGCTGCTTCAATGCTTGCTCTTGCAATGCTCCCCATGGCTTTGGGACTGCTGCTGCCGCTACGAGGAACTCTGCTGTGTGGGGGTTGATCACCAAGTCAGGTATGCCCATCAGCTGAGCCGTATGGTACGTCTCTGAGGTCTGAAAGATCATGTTGAAAAGAGCTGCCGTTGCGTCCAGCGAAACAAATGGATGTCTAACGGCCTCCTCGGCAAAGGCTCTTGCATCCTCTGAAGCCCCTTCAAATGTCTTCATCGAGTACGATGTGCGGAGCCTGGGGATCTGAGTCACGTCCAGCTCCTGTCTTGTGGATGACAGGAAAGCCACTACGAAATACAGCTGCGTCAAGTCATGCTGCCATTGACCTCCCCAGAGTGCCTGTATGTCGAATTTTTCATTCTCTTGCGCTACGGGAAGCAATGCGTTGTAGATGGCCAGGAATTGATGTCGCTCGATGCGAAGGTGATCTCGGTCAAAGGCAAGTACTACGTCTTGCCAGTCTATTCGCTGTCCCGTCCGATGCTCACGTAGCGCGGCTACAAAATTCTTCGCATTGTATCCGGTCGAAAGGGCAAGGTAGAGTAGAACCGCGGCAACTTGCTGGTAGCTAATGTCGCGTGTCTCAGCCGATGCAAGCACTTCTTTGCATGCCTCGACCGTAGCTGTGCCTTGGGGCCCTGCCTGCTTGACTAGTTTGACAAGAGGGTTACGCGCCCCGTCAGTGAGCTCGACGAGTATCAACTTTGATTCGACGATGCCCGGTATCTGTTGGTGTGTCTGCTGATATCGCATCTGGACAGCGTAAGCGAGGCTCATCTTCTTCTCTTCATCCCAGCCTGGTGGTGGGTCCTGGAGGAGGCGTTCGACGAGTGCGGCGAGATATTCATGATTCATGTCGTCTGGTTGGGTCGGCTGCGCGATGGTCATGAGTAAGTCATCGCCTATGGTAGATAGAACCGCGTCGGCTGAGAAGTGTTAGTGGCTAGAGGCAGCGAGCAGAGGGGGGGGGGGGGCGCACCTTTGGGCCGCAGATCTGTCTTCCTGCAGGCGAGCGCCAGCATTGTCTTTGCAACCGCATCTAGTTTGAAATGAGATATAAACGTGGCAAGATCAAAGTCACGGAACAGATCACCCTCGCTGGTGCTGATGGACTCTGCAATCTTGTCAGCCTGCTCGGGATCCTTCCGTATCTTGTGCACTTCGGTGAGCAGGATCTGGTAGCTGCCATTGGGGTCGGCATTGCGTGCGCCAGAGCCGAAGATGGTGGCTGCATTGTTCTGCAGCACACGGCGGAAGTACTTTGTAAAGACCTCCATGCCGTTTGTGTCTACGAGCTGGGGGCGCGTCAGTAAGGCAGGGCGGGGATGTAGCGCCGGAGAGATGGGCGACGAACCTTCCTGATCTGCTCGGTTTGCGTGTCCCACTTGGCGCGGTCCTTGTCGTCCTTGACTGGCCCGAATTGGCTAAGCAGGAGAAATATCTGTGCGATGACGATGCGGGAGAGGTTCTGGGACGAGGCGGCAGACGAGTGGGCCGAGGTGCTGGGGGAGCCGGTGGTGCTCGAGACTGAGAGCGAGGGCGAGGCGCGGACCAGCTTGGAGGCTCCTCCGCCGCTGTTTGACTGTGCACTGGCGCCCTGAGTAGCGGCTGCGGCGGAGGAAGCCAGGTGCGATGCAGCTTGGGGCGCTATGGTCCTGGACCCACGGGAGGACAGCAGCTGGCTGGCGGGGAGCTGCTGTCCTGCGGGCGAAAAGGGCGACGACGTTGAGGACGAGGCGGGCGGCAGCGAGGGGAAGTGTGCAGTGGCGGGCGATTGGGCGTGGCGCGAGGGGTTGGGCGAGGGGGTGCTTGGATTGCGCTGCTGGTGCTGGTGCTGGTGGAGGTCGTGGTCGTGGGCAAAGGCCGTGGAGATGGGAGCGAGGCGTGTGCTTTGGGATTGTCTCGGGGCGCCCCAGGGGTGTTGCTGGCTCATCGAAGGAGGCTTTCCATGAGCAGCGCGTGGCGGCTGGGAGAGAGAAGGGGAGGGGGCGGGAGGGGGCGATGGGATTGTAAGGTTTTGGGTGCGGGTGTGATAACCAGACGTTCAGTCGGCCATGCAGGAAGAGCGAAGCGGGCTTGGCACGTAGCAGCAGAGGCACAGCGACACACCAGGGCCACGTTTGACTACTCGAGTTTGGCGGAGCAGCAGCAGGACAAGCAGAGGACGCAGAGGGTTTGCACGTGTCTTTCTTTGTCTTACGGGCGATCTGCTGTCACTGTTGCACTCTCCCCGGCGTTTCCAGGCATGCAAACTCAATTGCTCCGTTTGAGTGGGTGGGCTCACCAGGCTGCCCTTCTGTGGCAGCACCGTATCCCGCGTACAGCCATACGTAGAGATCGAGTACAGCAGTACCCCACACTCGCCTACCCTTCTTCACCTCGCCGCCTCTCTGGCGACGGCCATGGCCGCCATTGCATCTCACCACTCCTACTTGTGTGTCCGCGGCCCAGTACCATTCCAAACATGAACCGCTATTCGCCGTGTTGGGCATCCAGGACGTGCCTGGCGTCGACGATGCTATTCGCCTACACTGGCCACGGCGGAATGGCGGGCGGCCAGTGTGTGCAGGTTGTAGAGTAACCCATGCACACATACACGGACACCTCAGTGACGACACCCTCACCACGCCCGCCGCTGTAGGCTTTACTTTTTACGGCAGGCAACACATGGTCAACACGTCGAGGCTAACAAGTGCAACATACCCGTCCGCCCGCTGGCCCTGCGTCATGGCACTGCAGCAATCCAAGTGAAGGAGAGAGACTACGTATACATGCTAAGCAGCCACCGCCAAACGCAGGGGACTGCAGAGATGGGACTCTACAAACAAACCGAACAGGGAAAACAGTCGTGTGCGTTTGTAGTCTCCGCCCAACCTAAACACAGATACATACGTATGTCGTCCTTGGGCTCGCCTTGGGGTTGGCTGGTCAGCTTAGCGCTACCAATACCCCTCGCGTCGCCATGGTGATTCTCGCGAGGGTCAACACAGGGTTCACCGCCAGCACACCCTGGCCCACATCCCCAACATCCGGCGCTGCTCCATAGCCTGCATGTTTGAGTAGCCTGCCATTCTTCTGAAACCACTCTAGATAGCATTCGCTTTCTTGTATTTCCTACAAACTGTCGCAATTACCCCTCGCTGAAGTCGTGCACACACATCCACCATGGGTGCAACGGCGACGGAGCCGCCCTCGGTCTCCCTCTCGTGTATGTATACCAGACTTCAGTTTGCACACTGGCCAGCTAACATTGCCAGTCGCCAACAATTTCTGGGGCAAAGATGACGCCGGCGTCGGTCCTATGCTCGACCGCATGCATGCGGCAAAAGTCACAAACGACGAACTCAAACACTTTTACGCCGCACGAGCATCAATTGAAGAAGACTATGCACGGAAACTCCTGAATTTATCGCGGAAGCCACTTGGGTCTTGCGAAACTGGCACCCTTCGACTGTCATGCGATGTCATCCGAGCCGAGGTCGAATCCATGGGAAAGGCGCATCAGAATGTAGCCCAGCAGATGAAGACAGAGCTAGAAGAGCCCCTCGCAGCCTTCGCTGGCGGAATGAAGGAGCGGAGGAAGATTGTGCAGAATGGCATTGAGAAGCTGCTCAAGCTGAAAATGCAGCAGACATCGACCATGAACAAGGCACGCGACAAGTACGAGCAAGACTGTCTCAAGATCAAGGGCTTCCTAGCGCAAGCGCACATGGTCATGGGACAAGAAGAGCGCAAGAACAAGGCCAAGCTCGAGAAGACGCAGATCAACCTAGCCACAACGAGTGCCGACTACGAGGCCGCAGTCAAGGTGCTTGAAGAAACCACAGGCCGGTGGAACCGCGACTGGAAAGCTGCGTGCGACAAGTTCCAAGATCTTGAAGAAGAGCGCATCGACTACACCAAGAGTAGCTTGTGGAACTTCGCAAACATCGCCTCGACCGTATGTGTCAGCGACGATGCTTCATGCGAAAAAATCCGACTGTCGCTTGAGGACTGCGACGTAGAAAAAGACATTACCGGCTTCATCAAAGAGTCCGGAACTGGCCAAGAGATTCCTGATGCGCCCAAATTCATCAACTTCTGCAGGGGCGACGCAGAGACCTCTTCACAAGTCTCCGAGGACGAGAACTACTCAGTCGCACAATTCGCCAGGACATTGAATCCGGCGTATCGCGCTTCATCGCCAGCGCCTTCCAACTTTGACTCTCACCACGATCCAAATAACCCATTGGCTCGAGAGATGGGTCTCCAAAGAGACACACGTCCAATCTTACCTGACGACATTGATGCTCTACCCCTTCAACCTGTAGATAGCCGACGTCAGTCAATGGACAGGCCGCGCCAGTCCATGGATAGGCCTCGCCAGTCGATAGACATGCCTCGACAGTCGGTAGACCGATCTCGCCAGTCCATGGATATGCCTCGCCAGTCAGTGGATCGGTCTCGCCAATCGGTCGACAGGTCCCGCCAGTCAGTAGATATGTCTCGGCAGGCGGCCGAGTCACCACAACCATACATGGACGAACAGCAACAATATGTTGAGTCTCCACGACAACATGTCGACTCGCCACGGCAACGTGCAGAGCAACCGCGACAGTCACGGCAATATGTCGAACAGCAAAGACAATACATTGAGCAGTCACAACAGCATGTAGAGCCACTAAGGCGATATACAGAATCACCGAGGCTGCAGTATGCCGAACCACCAAGACAGCAGTACACTGAACCACCAAGACAACAGTATACCGAACCTCCGAGACAGCAGTATGTCGAGCCACCAAAACCACAATATACGGAATCATCCAGACAGCAATACGTTGAGTCGCCTGAACCACAATATGTGGAGCCACCATATGAGGAACCGCCATATGAGGAACCACCCCAGCAGCAATATGTCGAGCCACCCGAGCCACAGTACACAGAGCCACCGCGAGAGCAATACGTAGAGCCGCCCAAACCGCAATATACAGAACCGCCAAAACAACAGCAGATTGAGCCTCTACGAAAACGTGCAGACACACTGAGACAACGTGTAGAGTCACCACAGCCAATGCAATCTCCCCAAGCAACACGGGGAGTACAGCCAGACCCTCGACTCGTCCAAGCACAAGAGCAGGCACGCCAACAGTATCAGCAAACCCCGGTAGCCCTCAACGACTACCCGACAGATGGGATGACCCAATTCTGCCGCATCGGTGCGCCATCTGATCGAAGTTCAATTCCAAGTCCGGTTCGACCTGCCAGTAGGGGTTCGCAGAGTGACTGTTCAAATCCCAATTCTTTCTCAAGTGTCGAGCCACCTAGTGGCTCTTGTTCGCCTGGCAAGCCGATGGCTGCCCCATCGATTCCTGAACCTAGCCCGATTGAAGAGACTTCTGTGCAGAAGAAGAGAGGGTTCTTCAACAGCCCGTTCGTGAGAAGGAAGAGCAAGCATGAGATCGAACCCCCAGCTCTCGCGCCCAGCACCCGAAAAACATGGACACCTCCCTCGCGGAGGAACACTGAAGAGAATAACAGCTTGACAAAGCCCTTTGTCATCAGACCTACTCGGGCTATTGAGAGCAAGCCAGCTTCTCCCGGTCCAGAACCAGCTGATCCACGGGCAAACTTCCAGCTCAACGTTGGTAACAATGTTTTTGACGTCGCTTCACCAGACAAGAAGAAGGAGGAACCGGAGCCCGAGGCGCAGGAAGAACTCGATCCCATTGCACAGGCTCTTGAAGAGCTGAGGGGCGTTACCAAGCAGACTTCAGTCCGTCAGCCTGAAGAGCGCAAACAAGCTGCTGTACGCCAGACTGCAGATCGTTATCTCGGTCTTGCCACACCAGCACCTCCTGCTACTCCTGCTATCGGTTCAAAGCTGGCTGGCAGTGTGCCTACACCACTTTCTAATACCAGCATCACTGCGGCAAAACGGGGCACGCCTCCGCCCTCATACGAGCAGCCGCCCATGTCCCGTCTGGGCGCCCCTAAACCAGCACATACAGCTCGCCAAATGCAAAAGACCACACAAATGTATGTAAATCAAAAGGTGAACATGTTCAATGGGGGCGATGCAGCTCGCCCTCCAAGCCGGAGCCCAACGAAGCAAGAGGCTCCCCGTACTGCTGCTGCTACCGCTACTCCAACGGCTGCCCCGCGAACCGCCTCTCCAGTACCTGCACGTGCTGTCAGTCCACGACCAACTCTGCAAACGGCAAAACAGACTCCGTCCCAGAATTCCTATCGAACCACTCCGACGCAGCAACAACCTCAATCGCCGACGACCTATCAGCCCATGCAGCGACAGTCGACAATTCCCTCACAGCCTGCGCAAAGACCACCATCTCAAGCATCTCAGCGTCCACTACGTCAACAAGCAGCTGCTCAGCCAGTACCTCGGCCAGCATCCAGACAACAATCACAGCAGCCGAAACCATCGCCAGCTCAGCCAGTACCACGACCGGCATCTAGACAGCAGGCACAGCCGCAGGCAACGCCACCAGCTGCTCAGCAGGCATCGCGGCCCATATCCAGACAGCAGACACAGCAGCAACAGCCACCAGCTTCTCCCGTAGCCTCAAACAACCGAACGGAGTCGCCAAATCCCTATGCTCCATCTAGTGCTGGAGGCAGACCACGGGCTCAGACTGGCACTGCTTCGGCTCAGGCTTATGGTTCACCTATGGGGCGTAACACGTTCACGTCTTCGCGTGGTCAATCACCGACTGTCAACAACACACAATCTACTGCATCACCCAAGCCTCTGCAACAGAAACCTGTCCAACAACAGCAGGCCCCGCAGCCAAAGCCTATCCAACAGCAGCCAAAGCCTATCCAACAGCAGCCAAAGCCTGTCCAACAGCAGCCTCCACAGCCAAAGCCTGTCCAGCAAAAGCCTGTCCAACAGCAGCCTTCACAGCAAAAGCCTGTCCAGCAAGTGCCACGACCCGCATCTAGACAGCAGGCACAGCAGCCTCAACCACAAAAGCCGGTTCAGCAACAGCAACCTCCACAACCGAAGCCTACCCAGCAAGTACCACGACCCGCATCTAGACAGCAGGCACAGCAACCTTCCCCGCAAAAGCCTGTTCAGCAACCGCCTCCTCAGCAGCAGCAACCCCCACAACAGAAGCCTGCTCCGCAAGCGTCACGACCTGCATCCAGACAACAGGCACAGCCACCTCCTCAGCAGCAGCCACCTCCTCAGCAACCCCCTCAACCAGCTTTTGCGCAAGCCCAATCCCGTCCACAATCCCGCGCAGCCGCATCTTCTCGAGCCGCAAGCCCCAACCCTCAATTCCGCCAATCTTTTGAGCGGCCTGGTAGCTCTCTAGGCAGCGAAATGGCCCTAGCCCTTTCCACCGCGGGCAGCGAGCGCGGCGATGGGAGCGTCTACGGCGGAAGCCAGTACGGCGGCAGTGTGCGCGGCAGGGCCAATACCGCACGCCCGCAGAGTTCGTACATGGGCAGCGAGTTTGGGTTCAATGGTGGATCGGGAAGCTCTGTGCGAGCCGAGTCGAGACTGCGCAGTAAGAGTCTTGCTGAGCCCAAGAATTATAATAGTCAGGGACGGTTGATTTTGAACTACTGTAAGTCTTCCTTTCCTTTCCTTTTTTATCTTCCGTCCTTTTTCCTTTTTCTTGTTTGAACAAGGAGCAGGTTGTAGAGATATGGCATTGGGGACTTTTTTTTACTAACGATACCATAGCTCGTGCCATGTACTCGTACGCAGCCCAGATCCCAGAGGAACTCGGATTCCAAAAGGGAGATATTCTGGCTGTACTCCGTCTCCAGGATGATGGCTGGTGGGAGGCTGAAGCGGTGGGCAAGCAGGGTCGACCGGGTCTTGTGCCGTCCAACTACCTCCAGCCTTGCTAAATGATGGATTTGAAATGTTTTGGGAAGAAGAGGAACAAGGTGAAGTATTAATGAATTGCGTTGGGGGTGTTTTTTTTTTGCTTAATCTTTTGTTTTCTGACATTCAGCGGACTTTTTGATTTACCACATACCCACTCTCGCTCTTATTATTGCACATGTTCGGCGTTTTTAAGGGGGACTGTTTAATGACGAAGTGATGGGACAAGACGGGCACATATGTAGCGAAACGAAATTGTACATGAGTATACGCACACCAACAAGAAGTTCTAAATACACACACACACACACGTGAACATTGAGAGTAAGCAAGGCGATACAAAATACCGTATCATGTAAAATTCTTGTTCTGATTCGGGTATCTAAAATTTGATTGAAGTAACGCCTAAATTGCTGCTTGATGTAAATACGCCCAGTGCCCATGCTTTTTTTTCCCACGAAGTCCCCCGTTATCTTAACTCGATCACTCATACGTATTCTCATACGGATCCGCATCATCGATGTCGTCATCCTCGCCATTGTCAAAGTACTGCTCAGCGTTGTAATCATCGTCCGACTCCTCCGAGTCAGTCGAAGCAGCAGACCAGTTGTCCTCTTCGTCCACGGCATCCGGCTTATCCTCGTCTGCATCTTCTTCGTCCTCGTCGGCGTCTTCGTCGCCTTCTTCTTCAGCGCGGGCTTCGGCCTCGTTGGTGCGCAGCTGCTCGGAGCGGATGAGGCGCTCGATTTGAGATTCGGCGTTTACTTTCGTGACGCCGAGGGTGCGGCGCTTTTTGGGGGTGGTGCCGTCGGCGCGGGTGCCGTCTACATCGAGAGTTGGGCGGAGCTCGGCGGGGAAGAGGTCGACGACTGTGGGTTTTTGTTAGGTCCTGTTGCTAGGTCCTGTTGCTAGAGGTGTGGTGGTCTATTCGATCTACTCACCGTATGGGCGGGCGTCTAGCTTGGGCAGTCTTCTCCGTACTTTGAGATACTTCGCAGAGTACGTTTGGTTGCCGGTGAAAGGGTCGAAAAGCGAGGCCTCGGTGGGCGCGGGCTCGTTGGCTTTCCTCTTAAGGCCGTTCTTCATGCCGTCGTTGAGGATGGTGTAGAAGGGGCCCTCGTGGATGCGGTCGCGCACCGCGAGGTGGTGTCGGACCATGTCGAGCTCATCGTCTGTTGGTGGAGGCGCCTGTGGGGGAGGAGCTTCCTGTTCATGTCTCAGTGGTGGGTTCCAAAGGCGTGCTTCCAGCGCATAATATGAAGATAGGCAACACGATGCGCCAAGCCCATCGTGCTCACTTGGATTGCGCAAGGTCAAGTAGATACACCGGAATAGGGTGAGCTCACAGGAAAACGCTCAGCAGGGCCTTTTTGGATGTCGAGACCAGTCAGATCCCAGTTGAGCTCTGTGCCTGCAATGGTAACTGTTCCTCGCGCGGGATTGAAGGCTCCACGCGCACCACCGCGCCCTCCGCCTCGTCCTCCTCTTGCTGCCGGCGGCATTTTGTCTATAAGCCTGCGCGACCCGTGTGCTGGTTCCGCCGCGATTAAAGCCAAGGGCGATGTCGTCAAGTTAAGAGTTGGGCAAAGTTGCCGAGTCAGAAATTATTTGGGTGCAGCTCGAGCCGCGGTCTGCTAGGGCTGAGAGTGGGGTCCCATCTGCATCCACCCACCTATCACCCCGCCACACGCCGCCCCTCACCCATTCCAGGCTACAGGGAACGCGTGCATTCGACCTGGTACGCGAAATCACATGAGCTGGAGCTAGAACATTCCTCTACAGCTTATTCTATCAGCCGTACTCCAGACTATTTGCAAGACAGAGGTCATTGCCATTCTAACTTGAACCCTTGTCCTCTTTGCTGTACCGTTTATCCCACTGGAGCTTAATCATGGCCACGCCAACAGAAGTCCTCAGTGAGCTCTCGGACCATCTACAAAAGGTCGATCAAGATCACACCTGTCCGTTGGATATAGACCTGCTCGAACGATGCGAGCTTTCCACAAACACTCCGGAGTATAGGAGCCATGGCTGGCAGGACACTAGATCGCTTTTCCTGCAAATAGCCGCCTTGTTACCCAAACTTCAGCAGGATCCGTCGCCACTCGTACATTTTATCGTCAAATTGGCTGGGCCGTACCGGTTTGAGGACATCAAGGATATCGACTTTGAGATTGGCCTCGATCTCCAGGCCACTCCATTCCACAGTCTACTTCTCACACTGCTCGAGAAAGCCACTGCAAGTAGCACAGATGCCCAGGCCCTCGCCAACCGTCCATCAGTCATATTAGCCACAGTCCGTCTGTGGCTTTGTACGCAGGATGAAGGAGTTGCGACGCAAGCCGAAGACCTTCTCACTTCACTACTAGAGATATCGAAGAACGAGCCTGTAGCCATTGATGGCAAGTCCTCACTACATACGTACGGTACTGGTCCCATGTGGCGACGGCTTTTCAGCGACCGCGACATCAGTTCGCTGTACTGCCACTATACGTCTTTGAAACAACTCACCTCAACCCCACTTCCGCTTCTGAGCAAGCGGGACAAGACCATCTCCCAAGCTAGGTTGCTATCATGGTTGCCGCGCGTTGCTGCTATGGACTGGAACGCCATAGTCTCTCCATACGGTCACCCTGTCGAGCAAGAAGTCGGTTTGAAAGAAGATCAAGGCTTACTCCACTACGCCGCGTTAAAGATGGTCGATACTGAAGACGACATGCTCATGCACATGTCACTAATCCAGTTCTACAGCGTACTTATCACAAAGGTTCAGACAAGGCCTCATCTCTCCCACTATGACTCAAGCCTTTCCTTGGACTTCCTAAAACAGGAAGGCATTCACAAGCGCCTAGTCGACTTTCATACTTCAGAAAACCCTGGTGTGGACCATTCTTTCCTGAGCAACCGGACAGCACAGTACATCAGCGACTACGCCTCATGTTACCCTGAGAACTTCGAGAGTAGCAGCGAGATGCCAATCATTCGCAACTATGTCCACCGCAATATCCGCAAGTGCGAAGCAAGCAATCTGAACATTATCGCTGCAATGCCGAGATCAACACTGATTCCGCGGGGTGTCTCTGGGCCAGCTTGGAACGACTGTGTCATTGTAGATATGCCAATTACCAGAACAAACCAAGATGCTTTGAAGACGTTAGCAGCCGTCTTCCATGGTCCGCCGAAAGAGGAAATCACATTCCCACAGACTGAAACCTTAGGTTCTGATAGCAAGCGTACACAGACTGAAGCCATATATGCGCGTCTCCTGACTGCCCTTTTCTGGAGCAAGAAACCGACCATGTTCGCCGACTTGACGACGCACATGGAGACTATTGCTATGAAGGAAAATGCGCTGGCTGCCCTGACGCTGGTGGGTGCCCTCATCACGGCTTCATGGTCTACCGAACCCCTGCCAGATGTTCCCGTCAATGACCCAACATATGCCCGTCTTAACTCCTTCCCAAAGTCCGGCGTCGATCTAATTCTCGATCCCAGCATTAGCGGCGGCGTATTACCCTCCCTGTTGAAACCAGCTACGACCTTTTCCAACCTCGTCGGCGGCCGTGGTGATGCAGAGAACGCGGCCTACATCGTTGCAACGGCAAAGTTTGAGGTTCTGAAGACGCTAGGAAGGAAGCTCGAACAAAATGGTGACAGGCAGGATGTACTTGCAATGGTCAGGAGGAGGGTGGGCGAGGGTGTTTGGGGCGACAACTCCAATGCAGGAAGCAGAATTGGGACACTGGAGTTGTAGTCGGTCACTGTTGCACAGGAAGCCTCTCATGATTACGTCTCCATATCCAGTGCGACTTATAAGGGCTGACACCAAGGAGCATTGGGCACATTCAGCTATGAATGATATGATTGTAAAGATATTGAAGAGAAGAAAAAAGATAATTACATCAACTAGTGAGCCTCTCCACGTCTGGGACCTCTCTTGTTATAATATCTTTCGCAATCAACCGTTGGCCAAAAAGACCGAACCAAAAAATAAGAGAAGGAAAAAAAGAACCTGGGGTATCTAGACGGATCTAGACGAATGCTGATGAGAGTGGGACTTGAACCCACGCCACTTTCGTGACCAGGAATATAATGTTAAGATAACCTTAACCTGGCGCCATAACCAACTCGGCCATCTCACCATTTGATTGGTTGTTCGATGACTAATTGTGAATTTGCATAATCTATTATTCTGAGGAAAGAAGCAACAAAAACGGAAAAAAAAATCAACAAATTCGTCTGAGAATACTATTTGAGTACAGAGACTGCATGTGGGTAAAGTGCGGGAAGCTAGAGAATTTTTTGGCGAGTGGGGCCTGGGACTAGTAGTAAAGAAAAATGGTAATGTGAACAACAGCTCAATACTGTCGCGGTGGAGAGAACACAAAGGAGTTTCTTGTGATGAGTTCAACAAATTGAAATCATTATTGTTGCTTGTTTTTGATCATTAAATTATCGATTATATATTAAATGCCATTATAGATGCAGGTGCATTGCACCAAAGCAAAGGGGCTTTGAATCCATGACGTGGGGAATAGCCAAAATTGACGTGACCTATTACATTAGAATTATGTTCTCGAGTGCCAAAAATAATGACTCGAGATTCGTTACAGGGCATCCGAGCACACTATGCATACTAAAAAGCAACCGACGAACCAACAACGTTGTGTCTGGTTAAGTCCAATAAAATATCGATATTCACCACGCACAGCGTTGATTGGCATAGTTCCATTCGAACGCGCTCATGATACCGTAATAATGTGCTACAGCGCCCAGGACGACAGCGATGTGGAAGATTTGGTGCGATGCACCGCAAACGTCGTATCGCTTTGGTTTCCAGGATTCCGGGAAATGTGCCTTTAGATGTGAGTTAGCATCAAAAAGCAATCAAGTCAATACTAACGTCAACCAAAGACTTACTGCGTAAAACCCAACTCCGATGAGTATCAAAACGCCCTCGAGGAAGTAGTAACGTAAGCCAGATTGTTGGTCTAGCTGGGAGTAAGGGAAAATACTAGCAGCATGAATAATAGGCGCAAAAGCAGATAGCCCCATAGCAACGAACGTGGAAAGACGTAGATACTTCCACTTTGGGCCCTGCAGGCCCGGACTAAGAACAATCGTCGCAGTCAACGTTCCCAGCGTAATTATCTGTTACCCCAAAAAGTCACCACCAAATTCTTAAAATAAATCCGAACCTTAGCGGCAAGAGGCGTGGGGGAAGGAGGGAAACAAACATACCATACTCCAATACAGCTTCTGCAACTGGGGCTCACAATAAAACGCAAAATAGATCCCTGGAATAAACGACCCTACAATCTGCACAACAATACCAACATAATCAAGTCGCACCCAGAGTTCCGCAAACGCACGCGAGTGGCATATCAGCGTGTGATACGCCGCCGACGTCCCAAAGCAAATCACGCACGTGCTGAGGAACACGCGGAACATGACTTCATCCTTCCACGTCGCGTGTGGAAACTGCTCTGAAAAAGAGGTGCTGAAGGAGTGGCTGAAGAAGAGACTGAGGGCCGCGGGGAGCAAGTGCGAGTAGATGTTGATGGTTTCGTTGTGGAGGTAAGTCAGGCTTTGGATGCAGAGGCGCGTGGATTTTGTGATGGGGCGGTATGCGGTTTGGATATAGGAGTTGTGAGCGTACCAGGCGGGGAGGTCGGTGTTTTGATGCAGTTTCGGGATGGTAAAGGGGAAGAGTGGTGTTGAGGGTTTTACGTCCTGGTGGGATGTCATGATTAATAAAAAGTGTTGTTTGTTGTTGTCGCGGTTCTGCGGGTAGTAAAGAAAGAGATGTTGTTGTTATTGTATACAAAAGGGGTAAATTATTAAAGTTTATTGTAAAAGTTCGACAAAGAGGGTTCCGCTCAGAAGCACGGTGAGAACGTCGTGCGAGTTAATAAAATGCGCAAGACGTTAGTCTCATGACGCCCGGTGTGGAGGCGGAAAAGGAATGAGGTGAGAACTCAAAAGCGTGAGATTCAAGCTTTCTTTGCGGATGACCCCGGCTAATATGCGATCGAGTCGAAGCGGTTCAATTTCGGAACTAGGATCGAGAGGCGATCCCCGGGGCAGGGTAATTGTAGTTGTAAGCAATGGCGCAAGGGCCTCGGAATCTCAAATATCCACCGCTCGGTCGCGCGTGGAGAGCTACTGCAACAATGTACATGTAGTATATGGCTTGCGCTCGGATTTTGTGGTTTTTGTTTCGGTTCCGCTACATACCTACTACCACTAGTACTAGTACTAGTACTACGTACGTTGCAGCAGTGTCTTCTGCCAAGTTTCTCCACGCAACGACAAGACAACATGGATTCCTCTATCAAGCATTAGAAATACAACTAATTTCGTCTCAATTTTGTAGAAAGTGAAAGCCTGCAAGCCTCAAATTTGTCTAGTCGTAGATGCGCATCTGAAAGTGTAAGGAAAAGTGCATGATCCCAAGATACCTCGTCAGGGCCGTTTGCAACGCAGCGACGTCTGCGGATACCCGCCTTCCATTTTCTACCTTCCATTTCCCGCTTTCCAATTCAAGATGATGGCTCTTCCCCCACACAAATAATCGCATGCCTAAAGAGACATACTCGTATCCTTGACGCCTTATTCTTAACACGTGTCATTTGGCTAAGAAGTAACATGAAGAAGGGAGGCCAATGTTGCAGCTTGAGCCGCAAATCACAATCAATCCTAGAGGTGCTTGGTACTACAAGAAGACATGTCATCTAATTAGCTCAAAAACTTCTACAGTAACCGAAAGCCTTCTCAGCGTTACTAAGGTTATTATCTTAGGTCTATAATATAGATAGCAATCTTGGAAAATATAGGTAGAGGCCCTAGCTAGCTTGGGCATTATTATTCTAGGTGCTTGTGGGTCTACATAATACTGAATAACTGGGCAAAATATGTTTGCTGATACACATCGACAGGCCCACATTATGTAGTAAACAAGTGTGGCAAAACAAGTCGGTCAGTTCACGCCTGTTCAGCTGTGCATCTTTTAGCTAGGCTACGACACTCCAATCACATCATGCCCCAATTCTCACGTCCAATCAGCTGGCCATCAGCGGACGTAAGTTAACCCAATCTGGCCATTTTCCTTGCATATTCGTAAGGCAGACTCGCGATTCTACTAATGGTACGTACATACAATGCCATCACCCATTGCTGTCTATCTCGCGTTTCTATATATCTTGTTTAAAACCCTAGAAAATACTACGATACCCCAAGCTCCAAACACCACTGCACTTCCTCAAGAGGAAAAGTCAATACGTATCCTGCATTACGCTGAGAGCAATTATCCAGCCGCTTCGCGCCCGCTATCCCTCCGTAAGCACTTCTGCAATCCGTGCCCTCTCGCACCGCGCTAGCAAGTGACCATACTTACAGCATCTCTTCCAGCACCAGCATGCCTCCTCGCAGAAACAACAACAACAACAACACAAATACCACCCCGACACCTATCCTAACATTTCATAACCAACACCTACCAACCACCCTCCAACAGGCACCTTTTGATCGGCGAAACAGACTCAGGCGTGCTGTGCCTTGGTATAGACGCGGCGAGGATGTCTGGCGCTCTCGACTGGAAACCACAAGTCACATCGGGATATGTCTTGCCGCCATTATAACACTTATTCACTTCCTTCGGCGACGCGATGCAGAATAGTGAAGGCGACTAGTGTATACCAACCCGTTCTCATATCATCACCATTTATACCCTAAGTCTTTCCAGACTTACTGTCGTCACATTGTCTTTCTTCCTTTTTTTCTCTCTATATAAAATTAGTCATGCTACTGTACTCGAAGTACTCCAAATCTGGTTTTCTCCCTCTCTCCCTGTCTCACTCTCTCTCTAAAAAACAATTAAAGAAATAGATGTTGTTTTGGGTATCACTGGTTCAGTATACCGCATGTTCTTTCACTCTACCAATCCCATTCAAGACTTATTATTGTAGCAAATTCATACATCCAAGTTGGACATGGTCGACCCGCCTGCCTCCGCAACAGGGCGCCCCTGTCTAGCGGGATACCTGCCCAGGCAAAAAGCTAGACTACGCAGAGAGCACTCAGTAGCAGAAAGTGGCACTTCTCGTCTGCAGTAGATCACGGTACTGCAGGGCGGCTTGTTTGCCCATATCGCTTACTTAGTTTACAACTGCAACCACCATTGACCGGGGCTTGCGTGTCTGACGTTTCCTCATGCACATCATTTACCCCACCATGATCTTCGAGTCCAAATCTTCCATTTTCCCCAAAAAGTAGACGCCACAACAATAACTCTTCCGTTACACGACTAATTGCACGATTAAATACACACGTTCTTATAATTGATGGCTGATACTCAGAAAGTGGTACTTTACTAGGTAAGAACATGAAATAAGAAGGTGGCCGTTGTAAGCTGAACGCCGAACTGAACTCTCCGCGGGATATAATACCACTGGTAATAGTATTGGCATACAAATAGCAACCATAAGAACGGTGCAGAATAGGACATACTTCACAAAAGCACCGTTAATGGTAACTTTCTCAGTACAGTAAATAGCGCTTTTCGAAAAATTGACAATCTTTACATACCAAATTAGCTAACTGAAGTACGTAGTAGTGCGTAACTGTTCCTATGCTAGTAGGCAAATAGCTGCAGTCCCACAATAGCGGATACCCTGGTAGTAGAAGGTATCCAGTCAGTGGTAAAAAGCCCCACTTTCATCGTTGAGTTGACCAGGCTGACAACGTTTGGTACAAGGCCAGTACTCGATTCGCCCGCTTCGCCCGCTACTACTACGTACTAGTAGTACAAACCTCGGTTAGCGCTGACTTTACCACACTGCCTTGCGAGATGCTAATCTGCAATTGGAATCCCAGAGAATCGATTAAACCAGGTTATCCGGGTGCGAGTTGTTTGAGAGACCAGGGTATCTGCACGGCGTGGATAGACCTACGTAGCGATACTACTAGCGTCGGGCGTGGATGCACGCTGAAGATCTACACCACAGACTAGAGCATACATATAAGTTACCAACTGTGTTAACACAGAAATCACTACCATACCACCCATCTTGAACTTCACTGGACTTCTTCAGAAAGATACTGTACATCCTGCACCCAAGTATGGGCAATGTCCTTCCACCCGGGGCACACCCTCTGAGATCACTAACAAATGACTATCCAGACCCCATTATAGCACCACTATGCCTCCTCGCAGAAACACCGCTACCTCACCTATCCTACCCACTCACAACCAACCTTTACCTACCAACTACCAACAGGCGTCTTTCGATCGTTCAAATCGGCGACATGGGCGACATAAGCGCAGGCGTGCTGCACGTTGGTACAAATGCGGCGAGAATGTTTGGCGCTCTCGACTGGATACCGCAAGTCACTTGGGTATTTTCCTTGCCGCATTTATAACACTCATTTTCTTCCTTCGGCGGGGCGGTTCAGTGACAGAATAACGACATAATATACATTGCCTCACCATTTCCTTGGTGTTGTGGAGTTGCATAGAGTAAGAGGGCTATGATAGATCATCGTTATTTACGACCCCAGCATTTGCAAATCTTGTACTATGGGCGCGATTTCGTTTTTGCTTTTTTATTCCGATAGTCTGGACATGTTATACGCAGCTTACTCTAATTCTTCATGTTGTTATCTAATAAAAGAAATATTACAGTGATGTTGTTTTGCGTAACACTTATTCAGTATACCGCATATTGCTAGTATGAAGGGACACTTTTCCCTCACGCATATCACTCTCTTTACCACCCCTACTTACCAAGATCTTCGAATCCGAATCCGAATCCCTACATACTTTTGCATGATAAAAGAACATTCTTCATGCGTTCCGTCAAAAGATAGACCTCAATCGTATATCTCCCATACCCAGTCTACCATGAACCACCACACCCAGAACCAACAAGTACCCATTTTTTCCTTGAATATCGTCCACCCCACCCAGTGTCAAAACAGCTCCACAACGTACACATGCCTCTAAGACCACAACAATAATCCTCACTCTACGAAACTGATCACATGGCTAAATATCTCAGCTCTGACCCTTGACGGGTAACGGTGAACAACTGATACTTTACTTGAACGTAATAACAGAAACAAGGACATAATGTCCTGGGACGCTTGTAACACTGCGCCATTTCTCCAGATTGAGAACCCAGTGCGTAAAAAACGTCCGCTGCTTGGACTGGTCAGCATCACACACCTGGAGGCTGTGCCGCGGGATGTTTAGCGTTTCCCGTCCCTCCAACCTTATTGGCTACGATCTTTCGAGCCCTCGCTGGGAACTTTTTTAGGACGGTGTTTTTGGGAGTGCCCTTACATGGCGTCAATGGCTGAAAAGCTAGTCCCGGGGAGAGCCAATCAACCCAGTTACTTTTGCTCCACTCTCGAGTTTGTTGGAGCCAAATTCATGTAGCCAAGGCAAAGGCGAGGCACAGACGTTCTCATGGACAGGGGAAAGGCGAGGCAACGACACTCGCATGGACGCACGAGGGCTGAGGGACCGACATGGAGAGTACTTACGTTATAAGAGTTAGGCAATACAGAAAACACTATAATATCCCACACCCTCGACACCACTAGATTCCCAAGTGCAAAAGCTACTACACCTTTTAAATCCCACTGCAGAGTAAACAGTACCCACTTCCTTCTATCTTGTTCCTCGGTATGCACCTGCGCGTACAATCCATCCACTCAGCATGCGCCTTCCCGTATCACTAACACGTGACTATGTCTAGATCGCATCCCCCCACGCTACTATCATGCCTAATCACGGAAACACCGCTCTCACGCCTACCCTACCAATCACCCACCAAGACGCATCGAATAATCGCCCAAGACGACGACACAGAAAAAAGCGCTCTGTACCTTGGTACAAATGCGACGAGAGTGTCTGGCGCTCCCGACTGAATACTGCAAGCCACCTAGGCATCTTCCTCGCCGCAGTTATAACGCTTATTTTCTACCTGCGAAGAGGCGACCCAGCTTCGAAATAGTGATACTTTCTCTGTCATCTTCGACATCGGTGTAGCGTTGTATAGAAAAGGAGAGTTTAGATATATTAGACATATTACACGGATTGTTCCAAACACACTAGACATATTACACATGGATTGTTCGAACCCATTTCACTCTCCATCAGGAAAAAAGAAAAGAAAGGAAAACGGAAAGAGAATAGACGCTTGTTTCGCATAGTTGTCTCTTACTCGGCGTTCGGCACATTGTTATATAAATATATACTTTTCCTTACACACATCTTTTACTTGCTCTTACTATCTTCAAACTTATCTTCGTAGCAAACCCCCCCCCCCACACACACACTTTCTAGATACATGGGCAAATAATACTTCTTTTAATAGCTCTTCTATTCGCGTAGCCAGCAAGTCAAGCCAACCATTTTCTCCGCGAAAGGGATAGAAATGAAATACCACCCTGCGTACTCCGCTGTACATCACTAAGACCAAAAGGACAATCATCCTTCATGCGTCACTCCACCCCACCGAACCCGCAAACCATCTTTCATTTAGCAAAATCCTCATTTTATTGATGTCACATGTGTCAACGAATCCCTTCCAAATCCCCACCAATCAAACGCCCACGCTGATGAATATTTCTCTCTCTCTCTCAAAAAAAGAAGTTGCAAAATGAATCCCAGTCTTCCATATTCAGAATACATAGAGTCCCCCAAGTCTTTTGTTCCCTATGACTTTAATATTTCCCCAAGGAACAACCTTCCCACGAATCAATGAACCTCCTACTCACTCCCCAACCTCCATACCCTCCGCCCTCTTCCTGTACATTTCTCTCCTCTCAAACGACTCTGGATCTTTACCCGCAGCCTCAATAATATCCACCTTGGGCTGCTCCTCCGTCATATCCACACGACCCGGTCGTCTCGGCCTCAAGCTCGTCCGTTGAGTAATGGGGTAAAAGTACGCTGCCTTTTGCAACTTGGTATCGCGCAGGGGTTCAGACTCGTGTTTCTCGGGGTCGTGTAGGGCAAGGGCGACGACATCGCCATAGGTATCGCTAGGGTCGCCGACTTGTTGCGATGTCTCGTAGGTGCGGATGTTATCGTATTTGAAGCATTTGCGGGGTTGGCCTTCGTCGTCTTCGGCAATGTCGAAGTCAATGTCGGCTTCGTTGGTAGGGTCGTGTGTGGTGAAGTTGCGTTTGATACCGCGGACTTTGCTCTTGTCTGAGGGTAGGAAGAACTCGAATTGGTAGCGTGCAATAGGTGGTGGGACTGTTGGGTCGAGCTTGTGTGCTTGGAGGTCTTCCATGTAGCGCTCTTGGTCTTCGATGGTCTGACCAGCGGGACGGAGAAGAGCGACGTCAAGTCGTGGGTCGTACGAGGGGTCGAGTGGGTTGTTGATGGGTGGTGCGGTGAATTTGAAGACCATGTATCCACCAGTATCGGGCGTAGCGTCCCAGTCTGGAAGAAGCGGGTACGAGTCGAGCAGCTTGAGATTGGGGTTTCTGGGGTGTTTGGGCTTATTCCACGCCAGTCGCTCTTCAGGTGTCGACTCTGCCGCCCTAATGTTCTCTGCACTGTCCTGCCCGTTGTATGCATCTGCTGGGTAGGCAATGTTGAAGCCCTTCAGAATGTGTCGCGAGATGTTTGTAGGATCATCGAGGGACGTCTCCACTTGCTTCCGCTTCCTACGCAGGCGCATAGTGTTGGATGAGTTGCTCGATTCGAACTTAGAACCGCCAGTGGTACTTGCGGTAACGTATTCCGTTCGCCGCAAGAAGGTAGCGCTCGAGACGTGGCTGGTACTCTTTCCAAGCGCATTTGGCGGTCGCATCAGCGCCTTATCTGCAGCACTAAGCGGCGGTGGGCGAGGCATAGCCTGAATAGCTATACGACGCGTCAATCGCTGTGCACCATTTGCGCTTCTGCATGTTCACTTACCAGACTCATCTCCATCGAATACTTTGGGAATACCGACCAGATCGATGGGCATACCCAACTCAGCATCAGCTTCAATGTTCAGCGATTGTTCTCGCGCAAGCCTAGATGCAAAGCCCGCCGACGTGTACTGCCCGCTCGATAGGCCGGTGTTGGGAATGTCTAGCAGCTTGGGAGGGCATGGTGGAGGAGGCAGCGCATTCGAATATCTTATTTTCGCAATGTAGTCCTGGTGGACGACCGGACGTCCGGAGCTCATCTTGTCGTTGGGTTAGTATGAATTTCTGGTGATGGTGGTGGTGGTTGCGCGGCTATGAGAGGGCCAAAGAAAGTTGATGAAGCTCGGAATGCCGACGCGCGCCAGGCCTCGCCGCGCCAAGGCCATTCCGCGCTATCACCAGGGGCGTCGCTCGAGTCTCGTACATACTGCTCAACAATAGTGACATTCAATACACCGCTTTACTCGCGAACGCCCGGTTTTCGGAAAGCCAGCTCACTTTGCACGATATGCAATCCATGGATATAAACATAACGACCGTAAAAATTATTATATAGATGTTCTAATAAAGACCCTGCTCCTATGTACAGCCAACACTCATACTATTACCCAGGGTCTGTGTGCCGTCTAATGCCACCATCAAATGCATAACTGCGTTTTCCTTGTACCAAAAAAACGCCATTTTCATGCCAGCTCCACGTCAAGACTGGCGAGCAGAAAAGTCAGCCAGGACCGACGTCTCTCCGTACGCATTACAATTGTTCATTGCTCTTTTACTCAACCTTCTTGAGCTGAGCCATCTTGCGCTCTCTGCGCTTCTTGGAGGCCTCGGCACCAGCCTCGGTATCAAGGACAAAGTCCCACCACCTGAAGCTGCTACCGTAGTTGCCAATGAACTTCTCGTGGTGAACATCGTGGTGCTCAGCGCCGGCCCAGAAAGGCAGGAAATGGTGCAGACTCCAGGGGAACTCGTAGCCGCTGTGGGCATCAATGGCTTGGAACAGACGTAGCACAATCCAGCAGTACATGGTCAGGATGTGAAGGTCCTTTGTGATGGCGCACCACACGATGGGGACACCGACACTGCCGAAACCCAAAACCATGACCTCAATGGGCGAGGCGTACTCAGCGGCGAGACCGAATGGGGCAGAGTATTGGTGGTGAATCTTGTGGACGTTCTTGTAGAGGAAGGAGCTGGCGTGCATGAGACGGTGAGCCCAGTAGTGCCATGCGTCCTCGAAAACGAAGAAAATGGCAATCTGGTATGCCATCTTGTAGATGCTGGGGAAAGGAACAGAGGTCTGGAGGCCAAAGTACTGGCACATGGGGTGGAACAGCCAGATCTGAGGGAGTTCGACAGTGAAGTGG
This sequence comes from Bipolaris oryzae ATCC 44560, assembly GCF_000523455.1. Classification (NCBI taxonomy): domain Eukaryota; kingdom Fungi; phylum Ascomycota; class Dothideomycetes; order Pleosporales; family Pleosporaceae; genus Bipolaris; species Bipolaris oryzae. Next base: position 165,867 of record NW_006911291.1, read on the forward strand.
GAGAGAAGGACAAGGAGGGCGCATTGTGTCTGTTCCCAAGCAGTAGGGATTTTGTTCTGCGGTGAATTAGCTTCATCCATGCCAAGGCTATGTTGTTGGCAACGCACCGGTTGGATCTTGTAGCGGTTGAAGTAGGGTATGCAGTCGATGATGATCCAGGGAAGTGAGCGGCCGAAGTAGAGAGCCTCGTGGATGGTGAAAGACATGATGCCCGTGGCCAGGACGTCGTTGCCCATCCATGCGTACCAAGTCATCCACATCCTCTCAAGGTAGTTGAGCTGCACATTGTACTTGGAAATCTCTTCAAAAGAGCCCCAGTACGTGTCCTGCGCCATGGGCGTCAGGATTGAGGTTGCGTTGTTCCTGGAGCGAGTAAGTATGTGTTATTGTGCGGGCTGCGGGCTGCAGGCTGCAGGCTGCGTTAGGGACGTACATTTTGCAGGGTCGCGATGCGCAGCACAGCCGTTGTGGGTGGCTCTTTTTTGTACCAGAGACTGGAGGGGAAAAAAAGAAGGAATGACTGCAAGGAGCAGAGGTGGTGAGGGAGCGATTGGCGGTAGCGCAGTGAGGGTACGAGCAAAGTAGCAAAGGAGGCGGCGGATTAAGTAAATTGCAGATTGGCGGCGCCCTGATCGCCATTCGTACCACTTTCGCCACCCAAGGTTCACTGCTGTTCCGAGACCGACGCGTCCACACCATGGCACTAGTGCCTGCCCAGAGATGCGTCTTTGCCGGCTGACCAATCACAGGCCGCCCGCTACAACCGCTTGGGGCTGACCGCCTTCTGCCACATAAGGGGCTAGTTGCTATCAAGCTGCTGCCGAAAGATTCTCGCCATGTCCTCTATGCCGCTCCCTCGGTGCATCTGGATCGTGTCACGGTGAGCCCACAACCCGCTGATTACACATGAACAGTCGCCAGGCCGGCATCTGTGGCGCTTTTCGGCATGTCATACCACCATGGCCAGTCGTGGCGTTACCATCAAGTCTTGCCAAGGAGGCGTGTAGTGTACTTGCTCTTCATCTCGAGGGAATTCAAACGGCAGACCAACCAGACATACCCCTGCGCGCTAGCTTATCAGCATGGGTCATGATGTTATTCATTATATACGTATCGTATAGCCCTTGTTTCCAACTCCAGTCTTGCGACTTGCCCTCAGCCTAATAGTACGCCTTTTTGGAATCTACCCATAACATGTTCATAACGTATCTTGTGTGTGAAAATAAAAAGCCTTAACTAGGGTTCGGCACTTCCCAAATACAATCCTTCCCAACAGGCTCGATTGGTTCAAGAACCCACTCAGGTCGCCTGAACTCCCGGTTGCTCGACCCACATGTAGAGGTTGTCGAGGGAAGGATGGGCCTCCGGAGCATTCCCTGGACCATCTCTGGTGTAGGTTCCTCAACTAGATGCACTGCCGGACTGGGGCTATTCTGCTCTCGTCTCCTGGCCCTAGCCAGCACCTGACGATATAATGGCCGCAAGAACGGGATAGAGCCTGCTATGAAGCCAGCATGTTGTTCCACCTGGCTCCATATCAATACATTTGCCGTGTTTATTCTCTGCTGCTCAAAGCTGGACAGCCAGAGCACAATCGTGTAAAGTCGAACTACCGACGCTACGATAGCTACGATGCCCACCGAGAAGGTGGCTACGAGCTCGAGACGCCGTCTCAGTGGTATTGCCTGGAGATTCATGAAAAACACCATCGGCACTGTCCAGATGATCACGTCGGTAACGAGGTTGTAGCCAGCGTTGGAGAGCCAAAAAGGCCCTGGGTAATAACATTTCGTAGCTGCCTTACCCTTCACTCCGCCCATGAAGACCTTAAACGACCATGCATCAGCGACTGGATAGCACATGAAGATGGAGGCAAAGGCAAAGGCAACTCCACCAACAATGTTGATTAAGAGTAGGGCTCGAATGCCAAAGTGAAAGCGTTTGCTTGATGCGGCGATTTCATCGTAGACTGTCGTTGCATTAGCTGCATGCACATTGAAAATCCCAATTCCGGAACCCCGCAATATATGGGGCTCAAAGACCAAACACAACTTACACAGTAGGATTGATGTTTTGACAAGGCAGAGGTCGATGATGTAGTTCAGTCGGTATAGCCAAATCGATAGCAGAGCGCCAACAACGACCCTCTCAATGGATTCCGGAACATTGGGCTCCAACATGTCAGCCTTCTATCGCTTCAATGGGAAGCGGTAACTTACATCGACGCTGCTGTGGTCCATGAATTGGACCATGTACCAGTTGACCACTGTAGATGCCCTGTGAAATAGAGCGTCATTGTCAGTCTTTGTATCGTGTGCATGTGTGGAAAAAGGTGTATTATACCAGGTCCCTATCTATGCTAGTGTTAGATAGGAGTTTTTAATGGGTCATAGATGATTAACCTACAAGTGCCAGGAGCATGATCCAGTCGGGGGTAGTAAGCTTTCCAACGATAAAGTACCTGGTGTAAAATCTGAGATGCGTTAAATCTAAGCTTGATGAGATTTGTGCGGACACGTGCTCACCTGAGAGCCACCACTATGGTCGACGTAGAGGTAAGCGCAAAGGCTAGTACAACGGAAAGCAGTCCATGAGGAGCCATGTGGGCGTATTGTTGGTGCGGGACGAACGACTATGTCATGGAGACAAGCAGATGGAGGTTTGCTGCGTTGGTATTGGGGAGGAGCTACACAAGTCATGTTCACGTTCGCGCGAAACGGAAACACAAGCCCTGATTATCAAACATATACACGACAGCCAATGGCCCACAACATGGCGCCCTCTAACCCCATCATGCAGCGGGCCGACGGCCACGGGATCATCGTAATCATGAGTGGCTTGACCAGGAGCGGAAGCGGGTGAGCAGCGATTCAGTCTCGCCCGAACTGTCCCAAACACACAGAAGGAAATGTCTAGAGCATTGACAAAAGGATGGGATCCTGGTAATACATTACCGAAACAGATGAGCCGCCCTGCACGCGGAGTAGCATTGCCTCGCTTCCCCACATCCCACCACAGGAGGATTCTCTAGGCGACAGTCTTCGCTGGGTCGTAGCATAGGCTGGATAAATCTTTATATTGAAGACAGGGCCGCGCATGAGACAACCCAGCCAGTTCGGTACTTGCTGTAGCCAGTGAGGCTATCGCCCTATGGGTGATACGCCCTTCACGATATACATAAGAATTCACATTAGATTCTGGCTCTTATTGGTGATGCGTTGTGCAGCCAAGCAGGTCATATAGCATGTATGTAAGCCCCGGGGTCCGACTGAGTTTGTTGAATACAAAATGCCTACGTGCCTGACTGATCTGATTTGAGATTACGAGTCAGTCTTCGAGAAGAAAGGGGGAGCGGTATGTTTCGAACTGACGCCACCGCTACGACATGCGCGAGGCTGAACGCAGAGGTGTTGGGCCGAAATGTCCAGTGAATATATCTGAATTGCTCTACTATGCTAAGGCGTGTGACACGAAGCAGACATGGCATGTAACAAGCTGTGCTCATCACAGGACCCTATCAGTTGCAGTTAGAGAAGCAGGGAGCGCAACTCCTTGTTGGGCTGACGTGTACATGTGCTGTTGTTATTGGAGGCTTCCCTAGTCTGTTGGACGCTTGGATGCATTACATGCCTAGACGCGTCGAGGGCCGTGGTAGTGTAGGAACGCGGAAGTGAGCCGCGGCCGCCCGCTTAGTAGCGCGTTCTGGGTAGTGATATCATCGCTACGGGCAAAAGTATTCATCATCGTCGCAACTTTGTTACTCGGCATGTTCTGTTGTAGCGTCGCCTGATACACTATCTTTAACATTCTATTTTTTTTTATCGCGATGCCTTCACCTATACCATAGCCTTCTGGCTTGCGTCCCTTCCCGCTGTGCGCCTGCCCGCTGTTGCCTTCAGCGCACCTTCCCTTGATTTCAACCTGACAGTGGCGGGGCCTCACCAGCCAGTCTTCACTCGTCTTGGCTTACGGTAGATCCCTTCAAAGTCCTGCCTCTTGTTCAAAGTCCGTCCTCAAAATGTCGTCGCCTTCTGCACACGAAGCGTCAGCTGTGGCGCCTGCCAACACAATTGACGACGCTCCAGCCGACGATGGCAATCAGGTCCCAGACGAAGACATCGCCTCCAATGCGGACGAAACAGAGAGACTCAAATTCCTGACAACCGGTACCCGAGCACAAGATGACTTGGAACGAGATATTAGCCGACAGGCCGACCAGATGCTCATAGAGCAGGCAGATGCTCGGGACAAAAAGCGTATAGAAAAGCTGGAGGCTGAGGCAAAGCGAGCAGAGGCTGCTGTACAGAAGCTCAAAAACCGTCTGGCTTTACCAGCTATCGATACACAAAAGGCAAAACTCCGTGGCGAGATGGCAGCATATCGACAGAAGATCGACGACCTGGATAAAGAGATGGATGGCATACAACAGCGCATCAACGATCGCCACAAAGAACCCGGGGCAGATGAAGCAGCGGGAGATAGCGCAAATGGGCCCCTGCCCAATGAAACACAGCGCGAGTGGCTTATTCGCACAGGAAAAATTACACCTTTCTCCAAGTTGGCGCAGAATCAACCGGGCTCGGGGACCCTAGGGGAGGTCATGCTGGATGCCGAGGTTGAAGACATGGTGGTTGAGGCAGCAAAAGGACCTGTTTCCCACCGTAATCTGATGAAGCCTGGCTTTGAGGACGTCGAGTCAAGTTCAGAAGCTCCCAGTCCACATCTTCCAACACGGTCTAGGAAGCGAAGGAAGGCTACTCCTACTAGCGAGTCCGGTGCAGACCTCGGTTTTACAGACCCGGACTCTGATGATGCCTTCGAGCCTGGTATGACCAATCGCCAACTTGCGACGTTAGATGAGTCGGACGAAGAGGTGCAAGACACGGCAGAAGATGACTCCTATGCAGAGGAAGCTACCGGTCGCAAGCGCAAAGCCAAGGGCAAAAAGCCGAAGCAAGCCAAAGCTGCATCTACAGAAGAAGCAGTGGTTGAGGATCTTGCAGGTGTTGATGACGGCAATGAGCGAGTCTACAGGAAACGTGTAGAGACTTGGTCAAAGAACCGAGCAGCTGCAAGAAAGAAGGCGAAAGCCAATAGTGGTCAGGCAACTGCGGAGGAAGAAGGAGAAGAAGAAGAGTGTTACCAGCCTCATCCTACTGAAGCCGATGCAGAGTTCGATGGTGGATTTCGAATTCCCGGTGATATCTATCCAGCATTGTTCGACTATCAGAAGACGGGTGTGCAGTGGTTATGGGAATTGTATTCTCAAAACGTGGGTGGTATCATTGGAGATGAGATGGGTCTTGGTAAAACAATACAGGCCGTCAGCTTCGTTGCAGGCCTCCATTATTCGAAGCTACTTACCAAGCCTGTTATCGTAGTTTGTCCAGCAACTGTCATGAAGCAGTGGGTTAATGAGTTTCACCGTTGGTGGCCGGCTCTACGGGTCTCTATCCTCCATACATCTGGTAGCGGTATGCTAGACACCCGACGCGAAGACCGCCTAGAACGAGAGATGGAGCTTCGGAACTATGGCGACTACGACACGACTCTGACTGGCGCGGGTAAAGCTGCTAAGAAAATACTCGAAAAGGTCAAGCGGGACGGACACGTACTCGTCACCACTTACTCAGGGCTGCAAACATACGCCGAGTTTCTGATTCCGACTGAATGGGAATGCGCCATCTTAGACGAGGGACACAAGATTCGGAACCCCAACACTGCCATTACTATCCACTGCAAGGAGCTTCGTACACCAAACCGCATCATCCTCTCGGGAACTCCAATGCAAAACAATCTGACGGAACTTTGGTCACTGTTCGACTTCGTTTTCCCTATGCGGCTTGGTACCCTTGTCAACTTTCGCAACCAGTTCGAATTTCCAATCAAACGTGGAGGATATGCAAATGCTTCGAATCTAGAGTTTGAGACTGCTGTTCGATGCGCTGAAACCCTGAAAGATGCTGTTAGCCCATACTTGCTCCAACGTTTCAAGGCTGATGTTGCAACCGATCTGCCTCAGAAGAAAGAACAAGTGCTGTTCTGTAAGTTGACAAAACAGCAGCGACAAGCTTACGAATCCTTTCTAGCATCAGAGGATATGAGATCAATCGCAAACGGCAAGCGCCAGATGCTTTACGGCGTCGACTATCTTCGCAAAATATGCAATCATCCTGACCTTACGGAGCACAAGACTTTGTCCAAGAAGCCTGGTTACGACTATGGCAATGCCAATAAATCGGGAAAGATGCAGGTCGTTAAGGAGTTACTATCCTTGTGGAAGAAGGGCGGACACAAAACGCTACTCTTTGCCCAGCACCGCATCATGCTTGACATCCTGCAAAAATTCATTAGCCAGCTTCCTGACATCAACTGGCGCCGAATGGATGGCGAGACGCCCATCAAGGATCGACAAAACATGGTGGACGAGTTTAACACAGATCCGAACCTTCATGTTTTCTTACTCACCACGAAAGTCGGCGGTCTCGGTGTCAATCTCACAGGTGCCAATCGTGTTATCATATACGACCCAGATTGGAATCCGTCGACTGATATTCAGGCTCGAGAGCGATCTTGGCGTCTGGGACAGAAGCGAGAAGTCGAGATCTACCGCCTTATGTCGGCTGGTACTATCGAAGAGAAGATCTACCATCGTCAAATCTTCAAACAATTCTTGACCAATAAAGTGCTGAAAGACCCAAAACAGCGACAGACGTTCCAGATGAGTGATCTGCACGATTTGTTCACACTTGGTGTTGAGAGTGCAGAGGGGGAGACAGAAACCGGTAACCTATTCCGTGGCTCTGAAGTCAAATTCGAAGAGAATGGCAAAACCGCAGTAGAGGAAAAAGACGATGCTACAGCAGCGAAAGATCTCGCAGCTGTAAAAGGCATATCACGATCCGAAGCTTTCAAGGCTCCCGTTTCCGATTCTGAAGAGACTCCCACTACGAACGAAGATGGGACTGCTGCCGACGAGAAAACCCCCGCAGATTCCCGTCTCATGTCAACCATATTCGCCAAAACCGGCGTCCACTCGGTGCTTGAGCACGACGCCATTATGAACTCGACAGCCGGCGGACGCAAACGCAAAGTGCAAGCCGATCCTGCCTACATCCAGCGTGAAGCAAAGCGACAGGCCGCCCTGGCAGCCGAGCAGCTGAAGAAAAGCATGGAGGAAGCGAGAAACGTGCCCGCAGGAACCCCAACCTGGACCGGCCAATTCGGCCAAGCAGGACGCCCCGACGCCCCTCGCGGCGGAGGCCCATCTGGGCGCGGTGGACGCGGTGGACGCGGAGGTGCTCGTGGCGGCCTCCCCTCTTCAACTTCGATCCTCAACAACCTCGCCGCGCGTCAAGGCCGACCAGTGCCCAGCAGCAGCAGCAGCACTACGACATCAGACGCCCCCACCACTAATACTACTACCACAACGACGCCCCAGACTTTCCGGGGCCGCCGCATGCTCGAAATGATCCGTGACTTTATGCTTACGCACAGCGGCACAGTGCCCAGCCGCATGCTCGTCGACCACTTTGATCACTACTGTCGTGCGCAGCCTGGCAGAAACGAAGAGTTCAAGGAAATGCTCAAGTTGATTGCTACGCTGGAGAAGAGTGGAAGTGCGCAGAGGGGGAGGTGGGTGCTCAAGGATGAGTGGAGGACTCCTCCTCCTGCGAGGGGGGCGTCGAGTCTTCGTCGGGGGTAGACATGTATGAACTTGTGGATATGTATAAAATGGGGGAAGGGAAGGGAAGGGAAGGAAAGCAAGTTTAGGTCCCAGATCATCTTTCGCTGCAGGGTCAATTTTTTTTCTCTCTCTCTTTCTGTGCGATTCATTCCCTGGGATGGACGGATGAACGGAGGAGCCCCCTTTTTGTTTTTTCTTCCATCGTTTCTTTTCTTCTCGTCTATTTACTCTGGCGATCCTAGCGTAGGGGTCCCATGAGGTGTGCTTAGCAAGATACCATTTGCCCGTTTCGGGATTTTTCTTTATGACCATTTTATTTTTACAGGATATTTTATTCTTTTTCAAATGTTACTTATTGGGTGGGTGTGCGGAGGAATTATGTAACATTTACTGATGAACGTCAACAATTGCTGCTTGGAAGACATGTATTCTAGAGATGTAGAAAACAATAGCAAAATGTTCCTGATATGTCGTGTACATGACAGAATATAAAGTGTGGTGCCAGTAGATTATGAGATTTGCACAAGAAAAAAGGGACAGTCCCAAGAGGGCACTAAAATTCGTATTCATCTTTTTCTCCCCTCTCTGCTCTCTCTCCCCCGCCTTTGCTACACGGCAAAATATTATCCTATGGTTCATAGGTTCACAAGAACATCTTCTCGGCTTGTCCTTCCCCATTTTCCGTTCCTAAATGACAACCTAAATCAAAAAAACTCCTTTGCAGCGCCGGATGCTTGGGTACCCTGAACTTTACTGCCCCTCCCAAAAAAAGACTAAAGGAGTGTGGCTAGGGGATCTGCCTTGGCTCCGTCGTCTGGCTTTGTGCAAGTCGGTCGAGAGGCAAAAAAACAACAATAAACCGAGACCAACGGCCGTTGCAACACCCACCAAGATGCTGCCAATTTTTTTCTTTAAAAACAAGTAACCTAAAGGAGTGATGAAAATGCGCTGTGTGTACACGTAGATATATCGACAGGAGTGAAGCGTAAAGAAGGAATGCCGTTATCGTAAGCGACCAAGGATCGAGTCTTTGCGTTTGAGCGTCTCTGAAAGGGGGTGTGACGGAGAGGCTAAATCGGGATGAAGTCGAGCCAGACTGGATTGCTTCATCACCACAGGCCAAATTGATATGTGAAGTACACTAGCGAACCGACTGTTGTTCCGCAGGTGAAGAGCATGGTTGTGAGCGTCATTCGTTCGAGATTTGACAGGGCGGAGTTGCAGTTGGGGCAGTTCCAGCCATCTGTAATTTGTTAGTCCATGGGGTTTACCAGAGAAAAGAAGAGAAGAAGACTTACCCTTGAGGGAGGTGTATGGCTGGGGCAGGTACATGCCAAAGGTGAAACCGCTGAAAGCACCCAAGTAACCAGCTCGCGGTGGTGCAGTGGCAGTCGAGTTGGAGTCGTAGATGAGGAGCTTGTAGTTCTCGGTCAAGAAGGGTGCCTGGCCCTCTGGTGTCTCCTTGGTGTTCCATACCACCTGTGTCTCGGCGGAAGACATGTTGACAGCGATGGTGTATGTGGCTTGGTTGGCGGTGCAGGAGGCAAGGACGTCGATGGCTGTGGGGGTGACCGAGAGGGAGGTGTAGTTCCAAGCGAATGTGATGTAGTCACCGACCTTGTAGAATTGTGAACCAGCAAGAGCGTCTGGGGTGACCATGGTAATACCACCGGCAGGGAGTCGGGGGTCGAAGGTTGTGGACTTTGTTGGCTTCTTGGTGGTTTTGCTGCCCGATTCTTTGCCTGTGGGTGTTCCGGTCTCCTTGGGGTCGGATGCGGTCTTGCTGTCGTTGTTGTCACCGCTCTTGTTGTCATTGTTGTTGCTGGTCTTGTTGTCGTTGTTGTTATTGCTGCTGTTATTATTATTGTCGTTGTTGTTGCTATCACCCGTGGGCTTGGGGGCTGGTGTGCTCGCCGGGGCATCTGTCTTGCTGTTGTCGTTGTTGTTATTGTTATTGTTGTTGTTGTCTATAGGTCATGCCATTAGTATCCATACCAGGAGATGGCCTGACTTCATTTAGGTAAGAACATACTGTCTTGTCGTCCAAAAAGCACCTCCTTGACGTCAGCCAGGCCATGAATATTGTCAAAAGCATCCGAAATAGCATGCGTAACGGAGGACATGGCCACAACGGCCGCGAGAATCCGAGCTGGTCTCATGTTTGCCAAGAAATTAATGCCAAAAGCTAAAAAGGGATTATATTGTTTCTTTGTCGAGTTTCGAAGGGCCGGGGAGAGGTCGCGTAGAAGTTGAGCGAGTGAAGGCGCAGAGGAGCGGGCAAGAGGCTGTCGAGGAGCGGGTGGGTGGTAGTGCAAGTATTCGGGGGGGCGGGAGTAGTGTCAACAACTAGGGCGGATGCAGGTGCGACGCCAGGGTAAAAAGGGATTACGCAAGCCGTGAAGAGGGTACTCCTTCGTCCGCTGAAACGAGTGACTGGCGAAGGGTAGAATTCCTGACGGAGAGGATGCGGGAGGCGTGGGGTGGGAACGAGGGTGAGGCGGGACGGCGAGAGGGAAGGAAAGAGAGTTTGTGGATGATTCAAGGCTGATGAAAGGAGAGCCGGGCCTGGCTGGTCTTTGCGCGCAGTGGCAGCAGAGCAGCATCAGCAAGCGGACGGCGGAGGCAAACTAAGCCAAAGGGGGCCGCCCGCCGCGCTACTGGGCCATGGACACGCTAAATATAACATTCAGGCTCCGCATCCCAATTATTGTCCGAGGTCATTCCTCATGCACTTTCGTATTGCATTCTTGCCAACACCCTTTTTCGTCCACACAGGTCGAGGCCATTGCGACGATCTTGCCCATGCCTCTCCCTTGTTGTCCAAAGTCGTTGAAGACCGTCCAGTGCGTTGCGGCCGCCCGCCCCCGTGCGGCCTTGTCCTAGCACCAAAAACTTTCTTTATTTTTGTTGCTAGATTATTCCAATTTCGGACCATGCACAGCGACGTAGTATTTCCACACTCGTGCGGCTGAAGGTGCATCACCACACACACCCCATCATCATCTCCCCAGGCTGCCCTCCCATAGGTGGCTTGATTTCGAAGATGCACACTACCTGGTGAAACCGTTGGCCGCCATCACGACTAGGGACCCCTGAGCATATCGGGCTTAGTCCACCATCAGGCCCAGCCTGCCCCCTTATGGAAATGCTCTACGTTAGTATCCTTCCATAGACTACAAGGCGACGTTGAGGCGCAGCGTAGTAGACATTGATGCGACCAAGACATATATCATTTGTGTATTGTATCACACTGAAAACGCGCTTTACCTATCTTAGATAAGCTCATGTAGCTGACATACAAGTACTTACATCCCTTTGTAACGGAACGACCCCCATAACGGACAAAATTGCAAGCACTGAACTTCATAGCAGTATTGTAGCCTGCAGACACCGTGGAAGGTATATTTGTCTACTCAGGTATATACGACGGTCTATTTGGAGTGAACAAATGTCTACCATCGTGAAGTCTACAGTAGTGTAGATACCTTCCTCCCAGATATGCCAAGACACATAACTCATCCCAATAATAAGCCTCACGATTCACAACGTCACCACTATCACTTCGATCCATCATAGCGAGGACAACAACCCGCACACAAGAGTACTTGGCAGAAAGTCTACGAAGCGTTGAGGAGCAAGCAAATGCGTAACCTAGACAGGTAAGCGCACATCACGCCTCCATAGCAGCGAGGGCCACATACCTGAATCGCCGGCAACACAGACAAGGCCTGAGACCGCCACGACGCAGAATGCGCAACAGACAACAGCCTCAGCATCCACACCGACGGTAGAGGTATGCCACTCACACAGTAGACACTGTCCGTACACATGAGACCAGACACTCTATCGGCACTGCACACCACCTTCGCAGCTGTACCCACCTAGAACATCGTTCAGAAAGTGTTATAAGATACTAGCAGACAGGGAAGACAGCGCGATATACAGGCACACGCCGACGCTCACCAAGAAAGTGTTGCATCTCAGCAAAAGGGAGGGCGCGCTGCTAATGCATCTGCGAACCAAGAAGATAGACCTCAACGACTTCCTCTCCAATCGACATGGTCCGTCCGTTACCAGTCCCCGCAGCCGTTGTGGAGAGAGACGGCAGATCGTCGCCCACTTCCTCCTGCACTGTAGTCAGTACAAGGACCCCGGAACCGCATCTTTGCCGATCTATCCGGACGACACAGCCTTGGGACAATTCTCAACATGTTGCAACTAGCCACCAAAGTTATGGACTGCACTCTTTCATCTCTCCTCTAATATACAATTGTACAGTTTAAAGGCAACCCAGATCAATTTCCTCCCGCCTACTCTTCACCACAACCTTTTGCTTATCATTGAAAATATACTCCACCCCAGCAAAAGGCGTCGGTAACTGGCCTTCCTCCAGAAACCCCCAATCGTACTTAACAAGCAAGTAAACTACAATAATCTTAATCTCATTGCTAGCGAAAAAGCGACCAGGGCATGTATGCTTTCCGTAACCAAATCCCAGATGCTCAGGCGATCTTGTAACAAATTGCCACCGAGTCTGATCACTATCGCGCAGCTTGAGAAACCAATCTGCTTCAAATAACTTGCTGTTGGGGTAGAGAGTCGGGTCTGAGAAGCGGTGTTCGACGGCGAGTTTGTAGCCTTTGGGGATGATGGTGCCGTTAGAGAGGGTTGTGTTGGACAGGACTACGCGTTGCATTCCGACTTCAAAATCGTTACATATACATAGTGAAAACTGGAGACTATGGCCTACCATCAGTCAACTTATACAAGCGCTGCAATTCTTTCATCGCGCTATCGAGGAGCTTCATCGAAGCCAACGACGTCTTTTTCCAGTCGCATTCCGAGAGCGTTGACATTATTTCTTCCTTGATTTGTGGTATCCAGTGCGCATTCTCGATCAGGTTGCACATTAACCCGAATATCATTTCCATCGTAGTATGCACAGTCGCGAACGGGAGGAAGAGCTGTAGCTCGGCAAAATCAATCGTCATCTTCTTCGCCCTGGCCTTGTCGTCGATTCAGCTAATCATATCAGCAGTTTTCTCAGTATCATCGCCGTTGGCTTTTCTCTGTAGACGTTTCTGAACGAGTGAATTGACGATTTCGCGGGACTTGGCGACTTGCTGTCTGCATATGCGAAGGGCGGGCATCCACCATTGCGCAATGGGTCGGAAGATTGGATGTAAGCTACGGAGTTTGTAGATTGCCCTCATGGAGTTTTCAGTGTAGGTTATGTCTATGCCGATCCATTCGGCATTGTCTGAGAGTTCCGAGCCAAGGAAGACGCGGGAAGAGATGCGGGCGACTAAGCGGTGGATGAGGGGTGTAGGATTTATGGTTTTCCAGTCTTATGGAGAAGTCTCGTTAGTGTGTAATGCCTTTGAACGAATGACAGCGTATACCTTGAACATTGCCTAGCATGTTCATGAGAACGGCTTCGACTTCAGTGTTCATGTCTTCAGTGATACTATATATAGATGTGAGTACTCTATATACCACGTAATACTTGCAGTACACAAATATTCAAAGATCGGGTAAGATTAAGCCGGACGACTTCTTGAGTAATGTCGTGTTGGTCAACCACCAAAAACGGAGCCAATCCCTGATAATGACCCAACGCGTTCTATCATAAGTGCCACAGTCAGCTACATCTAACTACCAGATAGCTTTCAATGAAACTTGACCCACTTGTATCAAATGTCTGCCAAAGTGAAGCTCCTTCATATTCCGTATCTCGTCCGCAAACGAGTTTGGCAGAAAAACCAAAGACTCTGTCGGAGAAACCACTGCAATAGCACCTTTAGTCTACAACAACCTGTTAGCAGATGCATCATTTTTTCCATTCCCACTTTCATTTACTTTTTCCATTCCCCCATAGAGAATCTTCTTAACACTCCCAACCCACTGCTCCCTCGCTTTAAACGGATTCTTCAAAGCATCCTCAGTAAGAGCGTACCAAGTCGCATTCGTAGCCACACGGTGATCAAGGACAAAGAAATACAGGATGCCTGGCGAAAATGCCACCGCTGCTGTTACCATAGAAGCAAGCGAATCGTCAAAGGGAAGATCGTGCGTGGATTCGATAGACCTCTACACCTGCTCCACGGTTGGCCCATCAATGTAATGAGCAAAAAGTTTCTGTCGTCAATGACAATAGCCATAATTAATATCTCTATTCACATAAAGTGCATAGCGAACATTTACTAAGCGGATGTTAATGGACCTTTTCTGCTTCCGTTCCCTATATGTTCAATCTATGTACGTAGAATCTTGCCAGCATAAACACTTAGTATGAAAACCACCGCCAACAAGGGTAGTTTGTCTTGGCTACTACAAGATAGAAAGAATAGCATGACACCGTCACTTGGATTCAAAAGAATCCTCACGCAACATGTCCCATAACTGTCCAACAAATCGTCTGCTGGATCTTTTAGTCAGCTAACACGCATCCACACTGTCACTGGAGGAGATACAGTAGTTTGCTCGCGGTATCATTCCGCACAATCTCTTAAACACCCCCCGTAGAGAAAAAAAAAGGAAGTGTATATATAACGTACATCCTTTCGTAGCGGAACAACCGCCGTGACGGACAAAATTGCAGGTACCTCAACTTTGCAGCGCCATGATAACCTACATACATCATAATAATTATGTTGGCCTATCTAAGTACATACTAGAATCGATTTTGAGTCGGTGTATGCCCACCAATACAAAAATTACAATAGTGTAGACACCTTCCTTCCAGATACGCGAAGAGACCTGCTTCATCTCAATAATTCGCCTCGCGATTTTTAAGGCTACTACCCTCATTTCTATCCGTCGCAATATGTCTGTCGTTTCTGTGCACGTCTATGTATTCGATAAAATCGCTTAGGCCTACTCGCCAGCTGTAGGGGCTGGTTTCTTGACTGATTCGTGCGTGATCGCCAGACGGCCTGGTACCTCCGTACCTAATGCACCAATCAGTAGCGCTGACATAATCTTGGATACTAAGCCAGCCGAATAGAGATAAGCTCAAAACAACAAGTCACCTGATGTCTTGAGCTTACTACTAGCGTCGCTGGAGGAGTTTCACCTCTGCCCACAAAAAAGGTGCTTAAACTACACGAGAACCTTAGCAAGCGCGAAAGCGCTCTGCTGGTCCAGATGCGAACAGAAGAGATTGGACTGAACGACTTCCTCTTCAACCGAAGAATGCTAGAGGTCGTCAGCGCACGATGCGAGTGCGGAGAGAGAAGACAGACGGCCGCTCACATCCCGCTCCGATCCAGGATTCATAAGGACCTCCGCAACCAGGTGTTCGAAAACCTCTCTGGACGACACAACCTCGGGCCGTCCTGAACAAGCCACAGCTAGCCACCAAAGCCATCGAGTTTATAGAGCAGACGCAGATCCTTGGGCAAATGGGGATCAGAGATGCGTGAACGACAGCCGAGTGCTGGGGGGAGACTGGAAGTACCGCGGCCGCAAAACACGATGCAGATACCTCTACGAACCTAGAAGCGCAGCATTTAGTTAGTAGAACCAGTATCTAGATGGGCGGGCAAGCATATTTAAATAGTCGTTGAAGGGAAACGGCAAGCCGCTCGGGACAGATGGCCCTTGTTTTCGGGGGTGAAGTGGGGCGGCGCGGAACAAAGTCTCTGCGACGCGTCGACTGTCCGCCAAGCCTGCCAGCCGGGCATAGCTGTGGAGATCACGGCTGAAACCGAGTAGGATACAATCAATCAACCAATCAATCAATCGCTGGAGGAGTTCCTCAGTTTAACGATGCTGAAGGGGCGAATCTTCAACGCCAACTTCGTAGTTCTAGAAGTAGCCGATCTACCGTTATTTGGCTAGGACGATTATGAGGCTAATGCCCACCCCACAGCGATTAGTGTGTTTTCTTGCATGTGGCTAAGTTCCTGCTTCTAACAGTTTAGCCTTACCCACACCCTTAATCGTAGATGATTAACCTTATTAGAGTAGCTTCGAGCCAGCAGAGCTACTCTAAATTAGTCGATCGAGGCGCAGGGCTCATAACGCTTTCAGTACAAGTAACCAACTTGCACTGTTAAGTGATATTTTAGAACTCTATACGCTTATATAAATGTTTCCCCTCTATGGCGGGATATACGCTAGTAACGACCGCTGCTATTACTGTAACCTCGCTGATATACAGATGACTGACGCAATGGATGAACTACCTTACGGATTTTGGAAATGCATTAGACCCAAAGCTATATTGTGGCCTCACGTGCCTCACCAGTAGAGAAGCGCTGAGGCGATGACAATTTGGCGTTATCGATAAGGTGCGGCGCAGCACGACGAGCTGTTCAGCCTTGTTGCAGTCGCAATCCCTCAGCCTAACGCTCCCGCTTCAGCTCCTCCGCCCAGACAATGCATTCTTCCTCCATTCACGCCTCCCTCCATACGCATCTGCCACCTCTGTGGATTTCACGACATGGATCCGCTCAGCGTCACAGCCAGCATCATCGCAGTTCTCCAGCTCTCAGCCAAGGTCCTCGAGTACCTAAGCGACGTTAGAGATGCCCCGAAAGAACGCTCGCACTGCGAGGCTGAGATATCGAACCTTTCCACCCTACTTCGTGCCTTGCGAGATTACGTCCAGACAGGAGATCTAAGCCAGCTGTGGTGTACCGCCATCGCAGAGCTCGCAGCTCCTAAGGGCCCATTCGACTAGTTCAAGCAGGCGCTTGAAGCGCTGCAGACTAAGATTACAGATAGAGGTTGGTTAAAGAAATTAGGTGAAGCGCTCGTGTGGAAGTTTAAGAAAGAGGAGATTGCTAGTATATTAGATCGAATAGAGCGTTTGAAGTCGCTCGTAGAGATCGCGTTGCAGATAGACTACTTGTAAGCTTCCCTACTAGGACGGTAGAGTGATATTGCTTACATCCTAAAGTAAACTCTCTAAAGCTATTAAAGAAGATACCCACTTCGTTCGGACACATGTACCTGTCATCCAGTCAGGTGTAGAAGAGATCCAGTAACATCAAGACGCCGCGAAGCACCGCAGGATTCTAGAATGGATCTCTCCCACAGACTACCCCGCACAACAATCCGACATCATAAATCGCAGATAGGAGGGAACAGGCCAATGGTTTCTAGATGCGCCTCAGGTGGCCACGTGGCTTAGTGAACCCCAGGCAAGACTCTTCTGCCCAGGTATCCCGGGAGCTGGCAAGACCATGGTAGCCGCCATCACGATCGACCATCTGTTAAAATTAGTGCAGAGCAGCTCATATGGAGTTGCTTACGTGTACTGCAACTATAAGGCTTAGGAGGAGCAGGATACTTCGAGGATATTGGCAGCTATCCTTAAGCAGCTGGTGCAGGCTCGACTGTCACTAGTGGATCCCGTGGAACGGTTGTACAAACAGCATGCTAACAGAGGAACCAGGCCATCACCTGATGAGGTCTTCGGTGCACTCCTAGATGTACTTAAACGTTACTCTACTGTCTATATTGTGGTTGATGCTCTGGACGAATGTCTAGACAGCGACGGCACTCGGCGCCAGTTTTTAGCCAAACTCCGCGGTCTTCAGGCGGAAAGTGACGTTCGCCTAATGGCCACTTCGCGTTTTATCCCAGAGATTGTTGACATGTTTAATGAAGGGCTAAAGCTGGAGGTGCAGGCTAGTGAAGAGGATGTAAAGCGATTCGTCGCTGGCCAGATATGTCGACTACCAGAGTGTATTCAACGTGACCCTATGCTACAGGAGTCTGTCCAGGAAAATATCGTAGAGGCGGTAGACGGCATGTATGTTTGTCCTAACCAACTCGTAATATGACGCGGACTTACACGTTCTTAGGTTTCTTCTTGCTCGCCTCCACACTGATTCGCTGCGAGACAAGAGAACGGCGAAGGGCGTGAAGTCAACACTAGCTAAGCTCTCCAAAGGCTCAGCCGCACTTGATGACGCATACAAGGAGGCAATTCAACGCATAAAGGGCCAATTAAGCGGAGATTTCGAACTAGCCAAAAGAGTACTGTCGTGGATCACGTATGCGAAACGGCCGCTTACCGCGGCAGAGATCTGCTGTGCTCTGGCAGTAGAGACGGACGAGAAGGAGCTCGATCCCGAGAACATACTTAATGTTAAGGACTTATTATCCGTGTGTGCTGGACTGGTCGTCGTTGACCAAGAAAGTGCTATCATCCGTCTTGTGCATTACACCACTCAAGAATATTTCGAACGTATCCAAGATGCATGGAATCCAGGCGCTCAACAATACATAGCCTCGACATGTCTCACGTACCTATCATTAAGCATATTTAAAACTGGGAGCTGCTCCTCTGACGAAGAATTTGAAGAGAGGCTTCGAGGAAGCTAATTCTTAGACTATGCTGCCAAGTACTAGGGAGAGCATGCGTTAACAGCGGAGGGTGAGATATGTGAGCTAGCCTGCTCATTTCTTTCTTGCAAAGAATTGGTTTCTTGCGCTGTGCAGGTGCTCTTACGACCAAAATATACATATTAGGGGTATAGCTAGAGATATCCCAAGAACAGCACAGAATTACATCTTGTAGCACGTTTCAGATTAGCCATTGTATTAGAGACCTTGCTCCTAAACCAAGTAGGAGAGACGGCATCAATATTAGAAAGAAGAGATAGCGAGGGCTAGACTCTGCTATATCTTGCAGCAGAACATGGACATCAAAGAATAGTGGAGCTGCTGCTTGACAAGAGCGCCGACGTTGACGCGCAGGGCGGAGAGTATAATAACGCACTGCAGGCAGCTTTAGCTGCAGGTCACTAGTCAATAGTGCAGCTGCTCCTTAATAATGGTGCTGATGCTAACAAGCAGGGTGGTCTCTATAGCAACGCTCTCTATGCGGCTGCAGCTGAGAACCATACAGCTATTGTCGAGCTCTTACTCAACAACGGCGCTGATGCCTCGCGAGACACGACCGATATCAACAACATGACTCTACTGCATTACTGCGTCAAGCACGGCCACAAATCTACAATAGGATTGCTTCTTGACAATAGTCTGTCCATTAATGTCGGTGTCCATCGAAAGTCGTGGTCTCGGAATACTTTGAAGACCGACACCTTTTACCAATCATCAGTCTCGGAGTCCGAGCCCGACATTCCGGGCACTTCAGCTGGCCTAACACCTTTACACTTTGCAGCCCTAACTGGCAATTTAGTCATGACTAAGTTCCTTCTAGAGCGTGGCGCTGATCCGAACGCTTTGTCCAGATACAACGAGTCCCCGATGCATCTCACGTTGCGTAAAGCCCTGCATGGACCAAGATATAACGACGATTGGGCCAACGAAGATTTCTGGATAGAAAGCCTGTGGGAGCTCGTGGGAATTGTTGAAGAAGACGAGTTTGATGAAATTTCTGCGAATATAGCAGAGCATCGCGAAGGTGTGCTTGATGCTCTGCTCGCAGATACTCGGACTAGTCTGGCGATTAGAGACTATCAATATAACTACCCTTTGCACTGCATTAGGTATAGAGAGCCTGGAAGTGTGTCGATAATCCGTAAACTAGTATCTAGAGGAGCGAATCCGTTGGAAAGGAACTTAAAGCAGCAAAACGCACTGCACCTTGCCAGTCGAGCTGGCGACCACGACGCGGTTGCTGTTCTAATTTCGCTGGGAGTCAACCCCGCCTTAACGGACAACGAGGGGCTCAATGCTCTTCACTACGCTGCACGAAGCGGTGACCATGAAACAATCAGTGTTCTTCTAGAAGCAGCTATGGCAACAAGACCAAGCCTAGTGGCGTCGAAGGATAATCAGGGTAGAAACTCGCTCCACCACCTGCTTTCTACGTCTGCAGTTCGGCATGAGACAATCCAGTTGCTGCTCGACAAGGGGGTAGATGGTTCAGAGTTGGATGCATCTGGCAACTCACCGTTGGCGAGCTACTTCAAACGACCAAGGCGGGGTGCACTATATGCCGAAATTTGTCAACCATTGCTTTTGGTTAAAGGAAACGCTTTATTTGTCGACAAAAATGGACAAAACCTAGGACACTTGGGTGCTTTAACTTGGAGATGCAGGGTTGAAGTTTTAGAGATGCTAAAGGAACACGGTGTCGATCTAACACAGAAAGACTTGCAGGGCAAGACAATGTTGCACTATTTTGCGATAAGCGGATATCTTACCAAGGAATCTTTGCATTATCTTGTCCATGTTGTTGGCATTAAGATAGATACAAAGGACGCGTCTGGAAAAACAGTGCTGCAGCATGCAGCAGACCAAGCACGGAAAGCTCGCCATCTAGACACCTTCGATCGTGGACGCTGGGATAGAAGTATGAAGCTATTGCTGGAATCCAGTGGCATTTGAACAGCTTCTAGAGCTATAGAGGGCTAGATACAGCTTTCCTCTGTGCTAATAATGAACGGTAGTGCAAGGAATATTACTATGTGTAGCTTGAACAGAGATACTCTTACACACATTGGGGGGCAATTCTAAGGCTAGTGTCTGACTGGCGGGGTCCATGGTTACCGCAGTATACATCACAGCTTCCTCTACCGAGTGCATGTCCCGATCTTGGACGTTTCTCACGTTTTGCTAATAATAGAACAAAGACTGATAGAAGGCACTAGAAGCAAAGGTCACATGACTAACGAGAAAGAAAGTCACGTGAATATTTATTACAGATGACAAAGCTGGGCTCGTTGCGCTAACTTCTCATCGCGGATTTTGCCAATCGCTCTAGGGGCGGCGGAGAAACTTTCTGATAAACACCACAGATCATTATCTGGCATTTTGAGACAAGAATCTGAAACCATGATACCTAGGGCATTGCCCAATATTACCGAAGATAGAATTTAGATCAAAATAGTTGCGTAGACTCAGGTGCCAGCTGAGGCGCGAGATGTCGCCGCCAGCAGATTGACGTCCTACAGCCGCACTACTGTGTATTTTTCTATCTGAGAACTAGTTATGTGTAGAATATGTGCACGTGAAGATAATAAGGCACTATGAATATGTTTCAATAAGTTTTTCTGTGTCTTATCTGCTTGCTTAAGAGATAGTGTTCCGCCACACCGGTTGTTCCGGTACGAAGGGATGCACGTTACCACGTTTGACTTTTTGACCGCAAATTTAGAACAAAGTATACAATTCATCGATCCGTGTAAACACAAGGAAGAGTCTGTAAGCCTCAACGACAAAGCCAGTCGTAAACAACGCCATTCATCCAAACGCCTCATACTCACGTTACCTTCCCATCCCAATCCCCCCGACACCCCCCCCCCCAACGAAAACAACCATTCTCCTCTCGCAGGAGATTTGGGAGAGGGAAAACCATGACATCCCCCTCCTCTCTTTAGCGGGATACCTCTTCACCTCTTTATGTGGGAAAAAGGCCAAGATACATGATCTGCCATCCATCCCCCGCTGTAATCATCACCTTCCAACGCGGGGACGTCTTTTCGGGTCGACCGATGAAATCGGATATAAGATTGCGCCAGCTCTGAACTGGATGAACATACGGCTTAAGTGTTTGTATTCTCTGGCGGTACTATACTCGGCATGTACATAAGCGTATCAGTATAGCGTTGGCGTATTTATCCAGCCTAGTTTCTTTTCTTCTTCTTCTGTTTAGGATGTTGTGGCGGGGATGGACATTTCGTAGTTAAAAAAAAACGGTGGCTCGTTTTTGGGCGGGCTGGGTTCTCGGTCATGCGGCGCCATGTGAAGTCGGAGATAAGATTGACCCAGCTCCGAACTGTACTAGTAGTAAGTGCTCACTATGGAGGCACTTGGTCTTGGGGTTTTGCTGGTCTCAAGCGATTGACTGGGAGGACGTCGATTAATCTTCAATCTCTCCTTCTGTCTTGACGGAGAAGATCGTTCTTGTTACTCATCCCATGGCTTCAAGTTATTGTTAGAGAGTGGTAGTGAAGTGGAGTGTGTGTATTCTGATAAATGTCTTGGCAAAAAGTATATCCGCAAACCCATGTAATAATACGTTAAACCTTAAAATATCTGTATACTATATACTGCTGGGTCTGTTTAAAAAGGGTCATTATCTAAATAAAAAAAAGAAACCAAAATAAAGGGTATCCGCTTATATCCCAACAACCACCCCCGTCTACTCAAAAGTACATTTTCTCCTTTCTTCCCTCTCAAAAGAAGTCTGCTATAGTATCATTTCGTTTCTTCTCAAACATTTCCTTATCTTTTGCCTTCCCACCATGCCTTGTCCTTCTCCCGACGATGTGGCATACTTTCTCGGATATCCGTTTCGCGATCGCTGGCAAATTCAACACTCCGCGCGCGGCTGCGACTCCGCGCTCGGTCCATCTTCGTACTGCTCCTCCGCGCTGGGGGCTTGTCGTCAACTGGAAACGTGGATCTTGGTGAGAAAGTTTCTCTACGACTCTTTCGGGGCGAGACAGGGCTGCCCAGTCCACCTACTTTGGAGTTTGAAAAATCAGCTGACATTGGCCGTGGCGCTCGTCGCTTGCTCTTGGTCGAGCTCGTCGCTGGTGGCTTCTTCACATAGTCGTATGTGGCCGGATCCCGCCGTGCGAGCTCTCGCTCCAGCCTCCACAAGGGTGCTTCCGGCAGCACTTTGACTGCGTTGACATCTCTCCACTTGATCTTCCAGAAAACTTCGGCGTCACCGGCGCGCGAGTTGTTCGAACCGTAGTCAACCACCAATTTATAACTGTCTGTCAGTGCCCGCGCTTCGTACAAGCCCCGGTCCTGCACTCCAGGGCCTTCTAGGCGGAATCGCGTGCGGACCGAGGGATGAATGTACTCGTTGGTCTGTCGCAGAGGTCGGTCTGTCGCCCGACCCGTATATGGGTCGACTGCAGTGTATTGACCAGGTTTGCGTTGCTTTCGTATGTGTCAGCCAAACTTCGCAAAACCATAAAAAATAGAAAGAAACCTACAGAACTTCCACCAAGTGCAAAAGCCCCCTTGAGCTCGCTGTAGATTTTACCAAAACTCCATGGCCGGATGGCACCCTCTTCTTTCTTGTAGTACTTCTCATTGAGGTCATCCTGCTCGAACAAATATTCGCCTCGCATATCCAAAAATGGCTCCAGCTGGCTCATCATCCACGCAAGACTAATATTGGCAATCTGCATATCATCATAACCGCCTCCTACGTTTGCGTGCGCACCTGGAAACCACACTTGGCGGAGCGTGGTGCGGTTACCCTCGGGCTTTTCCCAGATAGCAGGTGCAAATGACGACCGAGTCTCGTCCAGAGCAAGAGCCTGGAATGCATTTTCCACACAATTGGAAAGTTTGGTGTCGTAAAACGTGGTTGCTTTTGATTGCTTCGACTGCAGACCTGCACGCTGCAGTATGCCAATTCTGGGTATTCCAAGGCTTCCGACTGTATCCCATACGGCAATGCATTTGATCGGAATGTCGAGTCTGGTCAGGCCCCGGCGTTCCAACTCTTCCGCATATCGTGGATCCCCGGCGCTTGGTTTCCGTGGAAATGGAATGTCTTCGTGTTTTGGCCGGTAGTCCTCGTTCCTTCGGTTTTGGACGTCTTCATATACTTCTGGTAAAGTATTCAATCCTTTTTTGGTAAGGAGACCTATTTCTCCAATCAATCCACCAATACTGCGTGCAGTGAAGGCGCCTCTGGAAAATCCGAGTAGGAAAATTTCGTCTCCTGGATGATAGTTATTTGCAAGGAATGAGTACGCTTCCCGAACATCTTCAGCAAGGCCTTTGCCTGTGCCGCCTCCAACAAGACGAGAAATCTTTCCACCTTCGGTGCCGAGACCTTGTTGATAATTTACAATTTGCTGGATTCCGTCTTGGCTGACTGCTTTGATAGCTCGTGAGATCCGGGTGATGTTGCTGGGGATGGAAAGCGTGCCATTCTTGGTTCCGTCGTCCGAATTAAGCCAAGTGCCGTCACAAGCAACAATCAGCCTCTTGAACATTCCTCTGCCGCCACTCAATCCAGGCGCATCCACGGCCGGCTCAACTCTGCCCCTGCTCCTACTTCTTGTCCTCGGGGTGGCGGGTACATCGACAATGAGGGGCGATTTTGCGCCGCTTCGTGGGATATCCACTACAATTGGTGATGAGTTCAGGGGCGCTCTGGTGCTTGGCGCCCGACTTCTGCTTCTGGCTCGTGACATGGCTACCGACATTTTGTTCCTTATGTTACGAGTCCTCTGTAAATGTGCGTGTGTGTGTATTTTTTTTAAGAAAAAAAGGTAGTTGTTTGCAGGGAAGATTGGATGAAGGCCTGGTCCAAGGAGAGGCAACGATGTTAATATGGCGAAGTCTCTTGCGACGGCGGCGTGATTTGCTGACAGGCAACGCGGCTGATCGTGGTTTTGTATGGCCGGGCGTCGATGATCGAGGGTGCTGTGTTGGCTTTCTGCGGGACAGCAGCAGCAGTGTGATTGTCGGTATCCAGGGTCCAATTCGCGTATGCCACGTGAAGAGTCTATGAGGAAAAGTGTTTCACCTTTAGCCACCCAACCTTGAACGATGCGACCGGAGGGCTGTGTGGTGAATGCTCAGGCCAGTTGTTTCCGTGACCAAGTGCGAAGACTGGTCCGGCGCAAAGTAAGCGAGACAGTCCGGAACCTCAGCAGCCCTGTGAGCCCGCAACAAGCACTTTGACGCAGGGCACAAAGGAGGCGCGGATTGAAGGGGCCTGGTGAGTCGATAAGGGAAAAAAAGGTGGTAGAGCGGACGTGACGCGGCGCGCACAGCGCACTATTGTTACCGCCGTGAGGTTGGGCTGGGCTTCAAAGCTTTGCTGTAGGCTGGGGTGCCCAAGTCATTGGACTCGCTTACCCAGCCTCTTTTTCTGCGAACAGGCGATTGCACAAGATGGAGAATTGTCCTGAGCTTTTCAGAAAAACCGTCGACGGGTATGCAGAGAATTTGCTTGTACAGCGTTCACCCCTCGGTGTAGTGTACTGTTGGTGGAAAGTGAGGCGGTCTCCAGCACATCGCCCTCGACCGCAACTTGTCCATCAGACGTTGCCAATCATAAGCTCCCTTCCCCTCTGAGGCTAGGACCGTCTGGGTCAGATCGAGGCACGCATTGGGCACAAGTAGACCTGCCGGTGAGGGCCCAATTTTTCCACTCTGTTCTGCATTAGACCAATGCCAGGTGTACTGTAGTCTTAGGTGCAGAAATCATACAAGTCGGGCGGTGAGCAAGCGGTACGTGGATAGTAACGGAGCCCGGCCCCCCAAGCTTTGGCGACAACAATCCCGTACATGCCTACATACTTACAGCCACAAGCAAATAAGCAAACACCGTGACAGCCGCGTTGGCAAAAGGTTCCAAATGTTGAAGCATATTAACTGTTTTTCCAATTTCAAGAGCTTTTATATAGCGGTCCTGTTCCTTTCCATTTCCACCCATTTGCTCGTCACGCGGGGCGGGTGGCAACAGTGCCACATGTTTGCCCACACCCTTTTGCTCCACAAATTCCCACGCCAAGTAACAATCCAGCGCATCAGCCAGGCGCCTCCGCGCCCGTCGCAACAAACACACTCTACACTTATCGTACAGAATTCCTTCCTAGACTCCCACATCTCAAGAACTCCATGCGATATCCCAACATCCCTAGAGTGCATAATGAATGCAGCGCGAGCGGCAAAACGAATCCTTCTAGGACATACGCGCTGTAAAAGAGCCATAAAAGAAAAGACGACAATGAGGTGAGAATACAATGAATATAGTCGAAGTAGATGAGAGAACATGTCCCAGGAGAATCGTAAACATCGTGTGCTGAAAAAGCGCAGATTCGGCTGATGGTTTAATAACCACCAAAAAGATCATCAAGCTCGTCCAGATCAATAAGCTCCGGGCTCTTCATGACCCAGTCATCGTCAAGCTCGAGTTTTATCTCTTTACGCTTGAGCGATGGTGGTGGCATGTCGATGTGGAGCGAAGGCCTGAGTGCAGGGCTGCTGGGCGAGAGTGCAGAGTTGTAGCTCACAACCTGATCCATTTGGCCAAAAAGAGTGGCCGCCGCTTCCGAGTCTTTGCGGGCGGCGCTTTCAACCGTCTCCTCGACCGAGGCGGCAATTTCTTCCATTTTCACATCGCTGCTTTGTGTCGGCTCAGCAGATGCGCTGGCAGATCGTGCACGCTCCGCTTCTTGGCTCATCCGGCGTTGTTGAAGGAACGACGCAGTCTGGGTGAACTCGCGCTCGTCCTTTTCCAACGGAGGAGATTGGGCGCGGCGGTTGTGTGAAATGTTGGCGGTTGTAGGAGGATGAGTCTGGTTGGAAAAGGGGTCGCTGGCGTTGCTGTCGTAGTCGGAGAGGTCGAGTTCTGGAGACGGCGACATGCGATCTCGTGATCTTGCGTCCATATCCTCTTCTTCTTCCGATGTAGCAGACGAAAGTGACGGCGTCACGATGCGCGGTGCGATTGGGGCATTACCCCCGTCAGCAGGAATCGGTTGGTGTGGGCGTGTGGAAAGGAAGTAGTAGACACGCTTTGGGTGCGTGCCAACAAGCTTCTTGTCGAGGGGACATCTCGATAACGCGGTCCAATTGCGCTTGAGGTATGTGGCTAAACGTGATGAGATGATGGCTGCTGGGTTGGCAGAGCTAGCGCACATATCAGCATAAGTAATTATGAACACGCGCCAAGGTTGGGTACGTACCTCTCGACAATGGGGATGATGGGCGACAGGACAAGGGCAAGCTCCTTGAGTAAATGAGGACGGTTGCCTGTCTTCTCGAGCTGCTCGATAACACCGACAACAATCTCGTCATCGATACCTTGGGTGTCGATCTTGGCGGTGCCGGACTCGCCGCCTGGTGACGGTGGCGGGGTGTCGGCGACGCGGCCTGAGCTTTTGGGTCGGTGCTCGTCGATACGCAGCGCCGATGGGCGTGGTGGTGATGCAAGCGAGGACGAGAGAGAGCCCGAATGTGAGCGTTTCTGTTTCTTTGCGGCGTGCTGACCGTCGCTTGTCGAAGGCGGTGAGCGCACCGTTCGGGGCGCTCCTGGGAGCTGGATGCCGAGCGACGGCAGCGACAGGGACTTGCGGCGGGTGTTGTAGGGCATCTTGTCGCAGCGACTCGGTCGCAACAGTTGCGCAAGCGGTAAGAGAAGAGAAGAAGACAAAGGGTAGCCTTTGCAGGGAGAAAGATATATTATTAAGGCTGGTAATGGGTGTGCAGCCACAAGTGTTTGGTGACTGCGAGAAGGCTCAGGGATGTGGATTGGTCCGGTAGGAATGCACTACAGCCTATGCCACTAAGCGCTGCCGCTGAAATATGCAACTTTCTTTCTGCACTGCAGGGATGGCGTCGAGGAGGGCGCCTGATTACTGTGGGCAGCAGCAGCAGCAGGAGGAGGAGGAGGGATGGTCGTCGTTGGGTGTGGTGGCGGTGGTGGAGGTAGAGGTAGAGGTGGTAGTGGGTGAATGCTGAGGGTGGCACTCGTGTCGTCGCAGCTACGCAACTTGCCTCCTGAAGGCAGCAAATAGGCAAGGCAGCGATGGCAAATAGGCTTTGCCTCTAGTAGGAAGACGGCAACGAGAGGTTGCAACAAGCACAGCAAAGTGTCGCCGCAACAGCACAGCAAGCAAAGAGGACTAGAGAAAGAGGCAAGGGGCGAGACGCGGGCAAGCACAATGGACAATGGTCCCTGATGGAGTTCGAGGGGTGGTGGGAAGAGGGGGATGTTTGGGAGGGAAAGGTCGGAGGCGTGGTGGAGCAACTGGGTGAAGAAGGAGCGACTAGGCTCGGGCAGGAGACCGTGCGCTGCTGGTAGGGTGAATGTACCCAGTCCAGTAATGCTCAGGCTGGTTATGACAGCATACTACTTTTAGAGCCTGTTTTTGCTTTGTTGGCCAGGGGCTAGAGCGTTACGCTCCTAACAAGATGCCGTGGCCGCCCGCATGTACCACGCGGCAACGTACTGCCTACTTGTACATTGTCTCCAGTAGCCAGGCAAAAGTAGAGTAGTCGCCCCTCCAGGCCTGCCTTCACCGGCTGCCTGCTTGCTGGCTCTGCTGCCCTCACGCCTTGTTCACAAGGCATGGGCTTGGCCAATCCCACGGTTGCCATTGACGGCTTGCCCCTCTTGTTGTGTCAAGCTTGGATCTGTTAACATCTCGCGCCGGGCACGAGATAAGTGGACCTTGCTAAACCATGCTTGTGGGAATGCGTCGTAGCCGATAAACCTCCGCGACGGGTGTCAATCTCGCCGTGGTTGACGTCCCCCATCCGCCCCCCCATTGGCATTGGCATCCCTCTTGCCTGCACACGGGCGGGTCGTCACAGCTGTCCCGCCAGCTGACCGCCTCAATTGATGGCCTTCTCCAGGCCTTCCAACGGCCACGTCGCGGCTGGTTGGACGCTTTTCCATGATCTGATGCTGCGTGCATATCATCCAGTTCCAGCGTGCGAGCATCCCTGTCCAGAGGTTTCGTCTAGTTGCAAAAGTGGATTTAGCCTCAACGATGGAGCCGGGATGCCCCAGGGCGGTGAGCGCACTTTTTTCGCGAATTTTTCTTTGACGGAACTTTTCGCTGTGGCCATGCGGCCAGTCCTCGGCAACGTCCACATGTGAACGGAGAGGCGCTGCCGGCACGGAGAAGCGTTGTTGCTACAGTGCACTAGCCACGACGAGACTACGACCGCCACGGCTTCGTACGAGCTGCCAATATCCCGCGTGCGTGTGTGTGTGCCTGGCTCCAGCAATGGGCGTCGTGGCGCCTCTGTCGCACGCAATGCCCGCACCGACGAGCAGGAGGAGGGGGGGTAATATGGTGACAGTGCCCCAAACATTGCGCACGCGAGTTGCCATGACTTCGGATGATGCGACATGGGCTATGCAGACATCCTTGCCCCATTGGGCTAGGCGCATGCCGCCAAGCCTGGCCTGCATGCGCAGCTCAGCGTCACCTTTTGTGGGGAACTGGAAGGTTTGGCGCCGCACTTGGGCTGCGGGCACACAGTTTTGCGGATGCACTATGCTTCTTCCCCAGACGAAGTGCGGGCTGGATAAGGCAGTTGGCAAGTCGTGAAAGACGGTGAAGACGCATGTCTGTTTGCTTCTTTCCACATGCCAACACGTCGAGTCAGACGGCTGTTGCGTGCTCGATTACGCAGCTTCATCTCCATG
This sequence comes from Bipolaris oryzae ATCC 44560, assembly GCF_000523455.1. NCBI lineage: Eukaryota > Fungi > Ascomycota > Dothideomycetes > Pleosporales > Pleosporaceae > Bipolaris > Bipolaris oryzae. The sequence continues at coordinate 194,627 of NW_006911291.1, forward strand.
CCCTGTCCGCTCAACGGGCCTCCCGCCCACGCCTCAAGCACGCGAAGCAACATGGCGTGACTTGATGGTAAAACATATCAAAGTTTGGATGAGCCGCCGTGCGCTTGCAAAGTAGTGATGGTGACGCGATCGTTTGTGCATTGCCCATGATCCCAACCGCAGATCTCGCTTCACCTGCTGTTGGGTCCCCCCCAAGTGACGATTCTCGGTCGCCATCCTGGAATTACCGCATCCGGTCGTGCCCCTCCTTCATCTCAGCCATGCCCAAGCCTTGCGTCACCTTGGGCAAAAACAAAAGCTGCCTGGCCTGGCCGACCCAGTCCCAGCGCCCCTGCGGGTACGCATGCGTAGCTGTACGTAGCCGTAGAGTAGTCCAGACTGAGCATTGCATGCACATGCCTTGTGTCTGATAGCAAGAGTAGTAGTGCCAGGTCTCCACTCTCGATAATGCGGGGTGGACATGACGAGACGGACGGTTATGTATTCAACTCCACAGCCACCACCATGGCTTGCGTTCGACTGCCGGCCCGGCCTGTGCAGTGGCCGGCTGCTCACCTGAACCTGCTGTAGTCCGCTTCTGCCGTATGCCTTTTCTCGGCTTCAATTGGAGCCACCATGTCGTGCCAAAGTTGTAGCGTTTCATCTCGACAACCTCCAAACCGCTCTCCTCGACAATCTTGCCAATGTCCTTGTTCCACCAGCAGCCATGCTCGTCGGCATGTGCGGGGGCCGTCTTATCTAGCATCTTGTTGAGCCACTCGTAATGCGACTTTCCATGCTCCAGAAGCAGTATCTGCCCATCCTCATTAGTCGACGCTTCTAGATTCTGCAGTAGCTTGACGGGCTCCGGCGTCGAACATAACCCCATCGTCTGCAACACCGTGTCGTATCCATCTTGGGCGCCATACGGAGGCGTTATTGGATCAATCGCTGACTGGTGCTTAAAAAAGACGCGGCTAAAGTACTCCTTGTGCGTGTCGTTCCATTTCCGCCTCGCAACCTCCAGCATAGGCCCACTCGAGTCCAGCAGCGTTACCGTAGCGCATTGCTTCGTCTTGTAATAGGGTATGTTCCTGCCTGTGCCCACGGCCACCTCCAACACGTGTCCCTTTGCCATGGCCGTGAGCTTCTTGCGCTTCCGAGTTAAGAAGAGTAGCATCTCCGATGTATCCACTTTCTCGTCATACCCCTCAGCCTCCTTGTCAAACCGATCAGAAAGATCAGCCGGCAGGTCTTTCAAGTCGGCCTCATGAGTCAGCGATGTCCAGAGCATTGTTGCGTATGTGCCCATCCCGAATGCGATCAGGCCAATGCCGAACATGGGCCACTGTCTCCATTGTCGCAGCTTGGCCTGGTGCTGCGCCGACCTCAACTCCTCGTCTGACAGCCGCTGGAGATCAGACAGCCTTGGCCGTGCCGCCCATACTCTCTTGGCTGCTTGTTCGGGTGTCTGGTTCTCGGGTGCTCGTAGCAGGTGCTCAGCGGTCGGCTGCGTTCGGGGAAATCGCCTGGACAGTGGTGCGGCAGGCTTCGTCGGTATGGTAGATTTTATAGGAAACGACTTGGGAGGTTTCGGCAGCTTCGCCATGGCGCGCCAATGTCTATCGATCGAGTACGTGGCGAGTGTGGTTGGTTTTCAATTGCTGAAGCCAGCAAATGTTGGCTTGGAGCCTCAAATCTTTTGACGCGCGATCCAATCGGTCGGGAGTAGTCTAGTGTCAAAGCGCCCTGCAGCCATGAGGGTCGGCCCATACATAACCGATACCTGCCGTTAATCAGTCGACGATATCGGCCTACTAGCGGCTGTTGGTCGGGGTTTTTTCAAGTCTGTGAGTCCAACATCTTCTTGTACCTCTCTTCTTCGTGCTTTTTTTGTTTTTTGTCTTTTTTTTGTTTTGCAGATAGTTCCCCTTAAGATTGTGCGCAATGGCTCCCTCTACAGTCTCTGATATACCTTCATCCATTCTAATCGTCGGAAGTGGTGCATTTGGTCTTTCAACTGCTTACTCTCTATGCCGAAACCCACAGTACAAAGATACTTCAATCACTGTTGTAGACCGACAGCCCTTTCCTGCACCCGACGGCTCGAGTGTAAGTACAGCGATTCAACATGGCACCCATGCACTCTACCAAGCAACCTTTTTCGATCGTCGCATAAGGCCCTCACCACAAAGACCAAGCGCTCATAAAAGCACAAATAGATTGATACCTCGCGAATTATACGCCCCGACTATGCCGCCGCGCGCTATACCCGCCTAGCAACTATTGCGCAGAACCGCTGGCGAACCGATTTTGCGACGGAACACTACCATGAAGTCGGACTGTGTGTAACTGCCTGGGGGCCGGAACAAAAGTACGTGCCAGAATCGTTGGCAAATGTCCGGGCGATAGGAACAGACAAGGTCGAGGTCCTCAGCTCGGCTGAAGAAATACAAAGAGCATGTGGTCTGGAAGGCAATGCTCCATGGGGCAACGGATCCACAGGATATGTCAACTGGAGTTCTGGCTGGGCTGATGCTGAGGGTGCCATGATTTGGTTGCGGGAGAAGGTCGAGAGTTTGAACCGAGTCAAGTTCGTCACTAAGCCGGTGAAGAAGTTGTTGATCGACCATAAGACCAACACTGTGTCTGGCGTTCGGTTTAACGATTCAAGTGAGCTGAAGGCCGACTTGACAATACTGGCAGCAGGCGCATGGACAGCGTCGCTCATAGATCTCCGAGGCATCTGCAAAGCGACCGGGCAGGCCATATGCTACATGCCAATATCTGAGGAAGAACAAGCGAAAATGGCTAACAGGCCAACTCTCTTGAATCTCTCACATGGACTTTTCATGATTCCACCCTCTAAGAAGTTGCTCAAGGTGGCGCGCCACGGTCATGGCTACCTTAATCCGACGACCATTCCGCATCCTGAGTCAAACGATCCGAATGAGACAATCACGGTATCGTTGCCCTACACAGGTGTTGACGACCCGACACAAGCTGTTCCGGTAGAGGGACAACGCCAATGTCGCGACTTTCTCAAGGCAATACATCCCTCGATTGCTACGCCCTCACGGCCGTTTACCAAATCGAAGATCTGCTGGTACACAGACACAAGGAACGGCGATTTCTTGATATCGTATCACCCCAAGTATAGCGGTCTGTTTGTTGCCACCGGTGGTTCAGGCCATGGCTTCAAGTTTCTGCCCGTCATTGGTGACAGCATTGTAGAATGTCTGCAAGGTCGAACACCTGAGGACTTCAAGGGCCTTTGGGATTGGCCCACCGAGCGCATTCCTGAGGAGCAGTGGCCGGGTGATGGAAGCCGTGGTGGTCCTGTTGGATTGGTGCTGCAGGAAGAGACGGAGAAGAGCAGAGGAAAGCTGTAAATATGATCATCGCCATTGTTTAAAAATCCATGCAAAAAGCTACATGCGCCGTTCTGTCTTTAATTGTAGAATATTAATACTATACGCGCATGGCACGCACTATCCTAAGGAGTTATTTCAGGCTACAGTCCACTGCAATATCTTGCATGTTAGAAAGAAAGCAATGCAAGATTATTTTGTTTCTCTACCAGATTCAAGGCTAAAACTTGTGAAGTGCCTCAGTACTAAAACTCCCATGGAAGCGGTTTTTCTCAGGAAGAATAAAAGTTTACTGTACTTACTGAAATTCAGTCTACACGGCTTTACGTTTACTCCGCACACTTGGCCAAGGCGTGGTCAAGACTGTGGCTGACCAATTCGTTGCATTCTGTTTCGGGGCGCCTGAAATGCATCATCCGACTAAGCAAAGTCCTGAGTCCCTCAAATATTCAGGTAACAGTGCAAGGATTAACCTTGAATGAAACGGAATCACCAAAGTCGATTTATCTACACCTTTTGCTTCAATACCTACATTACAAATCATGTCCCTTACCAATCACGTCGAAACGTCAAAACCGGCAGGTGGTCTCATCCTCTTGCATGGCTATGCCAAAATTACATAAACCCAATAGGCAAATACCACTTGATCATTAGTCTATCAGTACAAACTCTTTTTATGGTAAATTGCTACATTTTATATTTCACGACATTTCTTCCAACGAGAGCAGTCCATTTTCATCCGAAGCCACGTGCTCTACGTCATAAGATATCCAAGCTGGACTACTGCTCGTCAGCTTCAATCCAAGAAATTACCAGTAACAATGCTCGCTGATAGGGTAAAACCGAGGTGTGATGCTGGATCCTATCTGTAAGCACACCATCCTTCAGCATGCAGGCGAACACGCCTTTCCTAACACAGTTAGTATTTGGCGACCTTGATGCTCTCCACAAACGTATTTAATCTCTCATCTTGCAAGTATTCAGTTTCAGATATCGCATTCGATAAACTCTTCTCTAATCTGGCAACTGAATTCCAGTTTCCTTTCGGAAAAATCACTGCCCACTTCTGCCCATACTCCTTTTCTACATACCTTGTGGACCCCGCCCCCTTATCACACTTGGGAGCTCTTGCCCCACTATGCCTACTCTTGCGCTCGAAGCTGGGACTACTGTCTTTGTGACAGGTGTCAATGGTCTTATTGGAAGCCATATCACTGATCAACTGCTAAAGAGAGGATACAATGTTCGTGGTGCAGTGAGGAATGCTGAGAAGCACCAATACTTGGTCGACTATTTTAGTGAGAAGCACAAAGGTGTAAAGCTGGAGCTGGTCAATGTGCCGGACATGACCATCGAAGGTTGCTATGACGATTTCATGCAAGGTACGTTGAAGTCATACAACACCTAACCTGACAAAGAAGAAAGTTAAACTCACTCTACTACCAGGTATCGATGGATTTATCCATGTCGCAGCACCTATTAGTGAGAGCTCGGATATTAAAGTGGCCATTCCAATTGCCGTAAAAGGCGCTGTCAATGCCCTCAAAGCTTGCGCGAAAACTCCTTCGGTCAAACGCTTCGTCTTTACCTCGTCATCGATCGCCGCGACCTTCCCTCAACCCGACGTGGAGTTCTCAATTGACGAGGATACCTTCAACGAAGAGGCACTAAGACGTGTCCGAGAGCAGGGAAATGGAGCAGGATTGTTGGGCTATGCAGTCATGAAGACAGAGACGGAAATGGCCATAGTCAAGTGGATGGAAGAGAACAAGCCAAGTTTTGTCTTGAACTCTATTGTAAGTCGAGATTCCAGAAACCATTTTACATACAATACTAATTGTAAAAGCTACCAAATGTGAACTTCAGCGCCCTTCTCATTCCCGAACGCCAAGGAAAGCCATCTACTATCGAGTGGGCCCACTTCGCTTGGACGAGTACGAATCTTGACGCATTCACCGCGTTTGCTGGCCCACAATGGTATGTTCATACCGTTGACTGCGCGCTACTGCATGTCGCTGCATTAATCTACAACGACGTACACTCCGAACGTATATTTGCCTTTGCAGAGCCGTGGAGCTACAACAAGATGATGGATATCTGGCGTAAGCAGTATCCCGAGAAGGAGTTCCCGGAAAACATCAAGGGATTGGGCGAAGACAAAATGAAGGTTCCAAACCAAAGGGCAGAGGAGCTGCTGAAACGAATCAAGGGATCCGTGTGGGAGAGTTTGGAGAAGGCTGTGAAGGAAATGGCTGACCAGTGGGAATAAGGGTGCGCCGTGGTCTATTGCAATATGCAGATCTATGTCGACCCAATATTTGCCATATGGTACCAAGGCCGTGATATGATTCAGGGTCAAGACTACGAGCTGTTTACGACTGATGATTTACACATCACTCCGTCTTCATCCTATAGAACATGATTTTCTCATAGTTGAGATTTCGAGTTTTAGAATTCCAACCATGCTTACATGAACCCTCAAACTCAGAACACAACCACAACACACAGCAATGAGCAACACCCCAAACATAACTCCACTATTACCCCGGAAATGATGATCCAGAATATACGAGGAGTACAGATACCTAAAGGCTGGGGGAACAAAGCCGCCAAGTACCTTATGATTCGTGGAGAAAATCACCGCCGGGTATACTACTGCGTGGCATCGCCTTGGCAATGCACCTCATGGCCTTGGGACTACACTGTTCCGCTCGGTAAACCGCATGCTAAGTACCCTTACTAACACTACACCAACACCTTTTATTCACGGAAACAAAAAGAACATGGGACCCAAGTTCTTCCGGTTGGCTTGAGGAGCGCAGTTTGTGGCGCTCTGGGGAGCAAGTTGTGGGGGAAGCTAGAGCCTGCTTGTGCCTACATAGTATACCTAAAAGGGTTTGGGATGGTGTTGGGATACGGGGTTGCGCGAGGAGAAGTGTGCGTGATGGTGATGATCGAGGGACTACTTGCTGGGCAGATTGGCGTGGCTGATCAAGTATAAAGGCTGGTTGTAATGTGTCGATCATGAAATACCTTTTTGTTTGCACTGCTGAAGCTATATTCGAAACCAAGACAGTAGTCTCGAAAGTCTGATTGATATTCTACTTCAGATATAGCCTTTCAAGATGAAGTTCTCTACCTCGGTCATTCTCCCCCTTCTACCTGTACTCTCAACAGCAGCAGTGATACCGCGCCAGAATGGCGATGGAGCCCAAGGCAGCTCAGACTCGACGCAGGGCGATCTTGGAGCTCGGCCTCCCCCAAGATTTCCTTTTCCAGTGACGAAGTTTCCCGTTCCGACTGAGACTGTTGTGCTCAAAGAGGCCATGTACATTGCTCCTGGCCAGGTCTTCGATGGGCAGATGAAGCGGTACGAGCGTGTGGAGGGTAGTTGTAGTGAGCAAGCTGAGGGAACCGACGCGGATGCTGTATTCAACTTGCTTCCTGGACCTACAATCCGGAACGTGGTTATTGGGAAACACCAGAGCGAAGGTATCCATGCTCTTGGAGATGCCTGGGTGGAGAACGGTAAGATAGTTCGTTTCATCTTGAGAATTAACAAACCACTGACTTACCGTGCAACAGTGTGGTGGGAGGATGTCTGCGAGGACGCACTCACATCCAAAGGCCTAAACACCCAACTCCGCGTCATCGGCGGCGGCGCACGTAACGCAACCGACAAGATCTTCCAGGACAACTCGCTGGGAGGCAAAGTCAACATCACAGGCTTCTACGCCGAGAACTTTGGTACTTTCTATCAATCGTGCGGAAACTGCCTTAACCAGGCGAAGCGCAATGTCACCATCCAAAACGTCATTGCCGTAAAAGGTACAAGGATGGGAATAGTAAGTCTAAAACAATCCCATTTACCTTTTCTAGTGTGTTCAAACTCACAATCACGCAGATCAACCCCAACTACGGCGACGAATACCGCATCAAGGATTCCCAAGTCATCGATGTTGATCGGTACGTCGACAAGGAGATTGGCAATAATGTCCAGACAGTTCCTTATACTGTTGGAACTGGGCCCGATGAGAAATATGCGCTGTATAATCTGACGCGCGACCATATTACTGAGTTTGAGGGAGAGATCTTGAATCAATATGTGCCGGAGGAGCCGTATGAGTGGCTAGGTATTTACTGGAAGGAGGGTACCGGTGCCGCATAATGTTGAAATGAGGGAATATTTAATGAATTTTATGTAGTATGAAATAATGAAATGAACATATAATCGAATAAACGTTGGCTTGCTTGGTTGATGACTTGGGCGCTATCATGCCGGTCTAGAATGGATTTGATTTTCTGGTACAAACACGGAAATCTTGTGATATTTCGATGATATCGATTATGGACCTTTTCATATAGATATTATAGTTGGAAACAAAGACTGTATTGAATAAGTAAGCGTTAGTGTGTTCTTTCTCACTAGTCTTGGCATAGTTGCGAGGGTGCAGGATACAATATCTGTAATGGCAGCCTAGAAACTGCTGATCAACTAAACACGCAATCATGGATACCATGCCATATTATTTTCTGACAGAAAAAGTGCAAACGCATCATGCGAGTGATTGGGTGTCGAGATAAAGGTATTGAGGTCCTCCATCGAATGGTAGACAAGTGGGCCGTGCACCAACCCCGGTTGCTCTAGCCTTCGCTTAGATTTTGCCAGCCCACGATCGTTCAGTGCCTCTAGCCAGCGACAACTCCATCCCGACGCCCAACCCAGCTCTTCCGCACACCGACCGACCGACTCCCGTCAAACACACACACAACCGCACATAATGGATTCAGCTAAGGCTCCCGTCAAGCTCGTCAAGGTCACCCGTGTCCTTGGCCGAACCGGTACGCGAAATTTGCCGAAATTTGCTGCACAAGAGGGCGCATGCGACATACGCGCTGCGACAAACGTGCGAGAGATTAGAGAGAATTGAAGGCTGACAACGGTTTCTTAACAGGTTCCCGTGGTGGTGTCACCCAGTGCCGTGTCGAGTTCATGGACGACCAGACCCGTTCTATCATCCGTAACGTCAAGGGCCCAGGTAACCCTCTCCTCCTCCTACCCGCTTTTTTGCCGCTTCCCCCTCTGGCAGTAGGCTGACTCCAACATCTTTAGTCCGCGAGAACGACATCCTCTGCCTGCTCGAGTCCGAACGTGAGGCCAGGCGTCTGCGATAAGCGCTATCAACTCTCGGGGAAAAAAAGAGAGAGGGAAAGCGGCATTTCATTCGGTTACCGGAGTTCTTTGCGAAAGCTTATGGGCATCTATACGGACTTGACGAGGATGGACAAAATGATGGCGTAGTTGTTCTTGCAGCAGCTACGGAGCCATATGGCAGATATGTGGGAGATGCGATCACGACTGATATCAAAGAGTCTGGCCTTTTCCTGAATAAATCGAAAACTACCAACTCCTCAAGTGCCTTGGATGGGTCGTGACGCTTTTTGGCTGTCTCTGAGTCTAATGCTAGGGTTCAAGATACGCCGGGAATCTGATACTGTTTAGGCGATGCCATCATGTTCAGTGCCACTTGCTGGGAGTACTATTTGACCAGCAGATTAGATCCATTCGCACAATGCTCCTCTTTCGCTCGCAGCCCACATTTTCTACTTTCCGGTAGCACTTCAAATATTGGCAAGCCACATCATACTCCATTGGTCTTATGTACGGTGGAGCTTAGAGTTAGGCCAAATGTAATGATCCATGTCTTAGCCCTACGCCTTGGCTTCTCTAACCGTCCAAGGTCTTGCTTCCTAATCGAGACTAAGTTCAGCCTTGATGAAACTTTGATCTGGCATTTATCAATTCACTTCTCATACTACTGTGTTCTTCTACCTACACGTCATCACAAAAGATCTACCATTGAGCGGCACAGGGCTTTGAGATTGTAAAGAGCTTGCGGAGTATCCTTACAAAACTACTCAAATAACGCAACGCTTTAGTGCACTTGTCACTTCAAACCTTAGCACACCCAATTCAACTACGAACTACTTGATCACAGTCCAGTTTTCGGACCCAGTCCAAACAATAGCGCTGTTCACGTGCTGGAGAGCTCTCCAAGACCAACGTCGATCGGAATGTTCTCAAAACTCAAGTCCATGTCCTACATAACTGTATGCGGATTTTCAAACTGTCTGAAGACAAGCCATCATATCGCTAATCACAGAATATTCTACGAACTTGCCCAAGTTTCCTTGTACTTGGGTATTACAACGTTCTGACTTGCGATAGTAAACATGTTCTTCTGGAGGTCCACAAAGAGGTTTTTATTGTACTTGTTTGTCATACAAACGAACAGTGAGTGAGTGGCTCAAACTACAAACGGACTCAAGTCTTCCTTAAATACGATCAAATTTCACTTCGAGATTATAACGCATAGCGCCCAGCTTCAAGTAACAACCGCGTTTCAGTCTTAGTATCAGACATTGTTAGCAACTCCGCATCTTCCACGGCTTCCCTTGAACCGCTCATTGCCTTCCAAATCAGCATACAAGTGACACTTTTCGGGTCACCCGCATCATTCCCCACTTGCTATCTCACAGCCACCAAACTGGCGACTCCACACAGCCCGTCTCCGCTCGCGGGCGGTTCAATATGGGACCCCTCTGACGAAGAATGGGCCGAAGTAGACGCCTACCGCATCGCCAACACCTTCGTCGCATCCTTCAAGAACCCTGGGCAACAGAATGGCGTATCTAGTCCCCAAAAAGACCAGAGTGCCTTCTCGCGACTCACCTCCACCATAACTTCTCTCATCCCCCTCTCCCCAACCAAACACGCCCCCCAAGAAACCCCCCAAGAGTCCACCTCCCTCGACGAAAAACTCTCCAAGCTCCAAAACACCTACCACACCTCTCCCTCGGGCGACCTCTGCGACTCCATAATGCAAACCTGTTTTCTCCCCCGCTCCCGTATCTTCCCCTCCTCTTCCACGTCCTCGCCCCGAACCATGCACGTCATCGACCTCTCGAGCTACTTCACCACCACGAACCCGCTCTTACACGCCGCCCACCCGCGCCTCTGCTCCGCCATCGCCACAATCCTCAGCCACACAAACCCCGCCTGCATAACCGCCTTCCTCAACCCACGCATCCAAGAATTCATTTATAAGCGAGAAGTCCAAGGACGCAAAGGCGGAACCACCTTGTTAATCCGCCGACATCACAACACCATCATGGTATGTTTATCCTTTTTCCCCCCCATCAACCCCTCTCTCTCTCTCTCTCTGTTTTACTAGTCTAAAATTTAAAAAGAAAAGGAGAGAGAAGAAAAAAAATGGAAATTAAATTTTAATTTTAATCTTGTTTTTTGGGCTAATCAAAGAGAAAATATTTGAAATAGGCAGGATCATACCGTAACCTCGGTTTCTCGCTCCAATGGAGGTTGTATGTCAGAAGCAGGTTTAATGCGCTGGGCCAGTGGTACGACGAGTATGCTGCGCCTACGTGTGGGGCTACGCCGGTGGTGGGTGGCGGGGAGGTGATGTGGGATGTTTTCACGCCTGATGGGGTGATGTCGGGTGATGGTGATGATGATGATGGGGAGCAGAGGATGCGCTGTGCCAAGAAGGATGGTGGTGCGGATGCGGAATTCCGCGGAGGTGGGGGGTTGGGGGTGAAAGAAGATGGAGATGGTGATGAGGGGGAGGAGGAAGAGGGAAGGGAGGCGAAGTTCGCGTTATATCAGAGTAGAATACTCGCTCGGTATTTGCTGTGGGATGTTTGGGTAAGGTTGGAGGGTAGGTACGAGTGCAGGGCTACGTGGGAGGCTGATGGGAAGGTTAACACTGTGAGGTTGAAACGGGGACTTGTTGGATTTGATGATGATGATGATGATGACGAAGCGTAGTGGGCAAAGTGAATATATGCAAATCACGTGAATTCAGGCCAGATTCAGAATGTTATGAATGAAAGAAGCTTTTCTTCCCTTAGAATTCATGAAATCTATATGAGAGCTAAGAAAAAAACAGAGAGAGTCCAGAGGACTTTTTCTCTCGTGTATATTCAGTAACAAGGAAAGAAATGTTTCGTTAATCTATAATGCAAGCGATGCGCGCTATGCAAAGGATATATTCGACCAACCAAGGAAAAAAAGAAAAGAAAAGGAAAAAAACGCCATGGAAATGCAACAAAAGGAAAATCCTTTTTTGTCATATCAAGATCATGCTCATGTCGAGATGGAGGAGAGAGAGAAGGTGCTCTAAGCAATAGCAGAGACACCACCCTCCTGCATAACAGGGTTGATCTTCTCATTAAACTTGAACTCAAAGTCCTCACCAAGCTCCTTCTTCATGGCGGTCTGAACAGCCCCAAGGACGTTCTTAAAGACACCGAAGGAAGCAGGGTTGTTCTCGTCGTTGTCGCCGCCCTGGAAGACACCAGTACGGACCAAGCAAGTGTTCCAGCCGTACATGTTACCACCGATGATGTCGGAGGCTGGGTTGTCACCGATCATGTAGATGTGAGAAGGCAGCTTCTCCTCGTTGTGGATGGTTTCCATCCAGCTGGCAATGACCTCATCGGCGTACTTGTAGGTAGCCAACTCGGGCTTACCGTAGACGACACGCTCGAGCTCGACGCCGGTGAGCGACTTGTACATGGCCTCGAGACCAATGCGGAAGGCACCCTGGGACATGCGGGGGAAGGGGTGCTCGGTGGGGCAGAGCATGTCACCCTGGGAGAAGTAGATGGGGATGCGCTGGGAGACGGGGTCCTTGGCCCTGGTGCCGAGACGACCGTTCTCGGATTGGAGGAGGTCCATGATGATTTGGATGTCGGTAGCGTAGTCACGGCTGTCAGAGAAGACCATGATAGCCTCGATGTTGGTCTTGCTGAAGTCGCGGGGGCGGGAAGTCTTGCGCTCCTCCTCGGTGAAGACACGGTAAGGGGCAATGGTGGGGTCCCAGGCAACGATGTCGTTGGGGACAACAATGTCCTCGAAGCCGTACTGCTCAGCGACCTCACGGCACTTGTAGCCCTCACCACCGACGACAAGAACGGTCTTGTAGTACTCAGCCAAGGCACGCATGGGAGTGTGCGACTGGATGAACTGCTCGGTGGAGATGGGATTGTGGAGGATCTTTGAGAGTTGGTCGACACGAGCCTGCTCAGGCTTGCCGGAACCGTTGGTGAGGAAGATGTGTGGGATCTTGATGCCGAGCTGGTTGTCTCCGTTCAAGATCTCAAGGACGCGCTGGCCCTCGGGGATGAGACGGTCACCGTGGACAAGGACACCGTCAATGTCGAAGACGAAAGCCATGTCCTTGGCAGCGTGGACCTTCTCGCCAGCCAAGTCTTGAAGCTGAGCAGCGATGATATCACGAGATGGCTGGATGGCGGGCATGCCAGGGCGCTTGGCAGCACCGTGGCCATCTGGGTAGTGTACAGAGGACAACCGTGACTGCCTCTTTGAGCGGGGGATGGGCAACGAGGTACCGAAGGAGTTTCGGGATCCTCTCCTCTCCTTCATGGAAGGCGAGAGGGAAAGGTTGTGCATGTAGTTGGTGGTGTCAGCAATGGCGCTGCGGGTTGCTGGGACCTCGATGGCATTGGCGGTGCCATCATCGTGAGCATCGCCAGGGATGGGAATCTCGCTGCTTCCAACAGCAAGGGAGTCAGATTGAGCATTGTTGGTGTTGGATTTTGTCTGGGTGAGAGGAGTCTCAGCCAGCTCCTTCTCGTCAAAAGCCGCGGGAGACATATTGATGATGAGGATGATGTAGTAAAAGGGATACGTATATCAAGTTGAAGAGGTAGGTTGAAAACTTCACAGAGACTAGATGTGAAAGTGAGTGAAGATGTGGAGAAGTGTGATGGTGGATAGTTGACATCAGGGTCCTGGGGGAGGGGCTATATATCATCATCTCAGCTGTCGACGCAGATAGGTAATAGACGCCATATGCCTTCGTCATTTGCCAGTATTGGAGTGGAAGGTTTCAAGACAGCTTTTCGCTATCCCGAGTTAGGCCGACACACCAACCACCAAATGGCACTCAATGGATTCAACAAGTATCTCCGTACCCACAGTTCGACATCATCATGGCTCAGGCACGGCCGTGCAGAAGAGCGCTAGGGGACGAGTTTTGCCAGACCAGAGAATGAGAACTGGATACCGTCACCGCCGGGATTAAGCCGAAAACTGGGGACTGATAGGGTTCGCGACATGTGAGTCGCCACAACACCTGGAAACATGGCTGTATACGTCTCGCCTATGCCGCGAAAGCTTAGCGCAGAGCCTCAGGCAAGCGGAAAGATGAGCGCGGCCGGAAGGATTGTGATTGACGAGGAAATGGCTACCGCCGGTCAAAGCGGATTGGCGTGCATATGCTATCAGTCGAGGAGTGGGAATTGTGTAGAGACGAGTGCAGCAGAACGAGGATGGTGCAGGGAGCATCATGTCGCAGTGACGAAGGTTGGGTGGGGCCAAAAGCGCGCCTCGCCGAATTAGGGCGGAGGCAGCGAAGCGAGTGGCTGAGGAGAGCAGAGCCGCACCAGCCGAGGGCGTTGGAAGGGTGCTAGTAAGTTTCTGTATGGTGCTACGTAGTGGTAGGGAGCGAGAGGTACATCCATACAGGCTGCATTGCATTCGGCCCACGCCCATTGCCGGACTTGGTGCTGACTACGCAGTTTTTTTCTGCTCTGTGCTGTCGCCTTGGTCAACGTCGGCAAAACTGCCACTCGCAGCCACGTCCCACGCACGCCCTGGCCGGCCCGTGCGGTGGACCCTGGAGATCCACATACGACGTCATTGCGGCCAGCAACTGACAACACCTCACGGTCGCCGTGAAACTGTTGGATGGCACTATCATGATGAGTTTTCGCAATGGGACCGATGCTGCCATAATGCCACCGCGATCGGCCACAGCCGGGTTGTGTACGGGCACGGTGCTGCCAGGTCGCCGGCCTTGGTGTTGCTGACTGCTGGAGAAGGCGTGGCACATCGAGCGATGATGACAGCAGCACAGCCAAGGGTGACGAGAGGGGGAAAGTTCGAAATTTCAACAAGCCCGACATGCGCTGGACAGACATATGTAGCCTTGCAGCCCTGCCACGCGCTGTTGCTGTTGTTTAGAAGAAAACCCCCCTCTCAACTCTGTCCATACCTTTTTCTTTCTTGCCCTCTGTGCAATTCGTAGAGACAAACCCCCATCTCCAATCTTGTTCACATTCATCTCCGCACACCGCAGCAATGGCGCCCGCCAACCAAAAGACCTACAAGTTCTACAACGGCGTCACCATCCCCGCCGTAGGCTTCGGCACCTTCGCCAGCGAGGGTGCATCCGGCGAGACGTACGCCGCCGTCACCACGGCACTCAAGACGGGCTACCGCCACCTCGACTGCGCCTGGTTCTACCAGAACGAGGAGGAGGTCGGCGCCGCCGTGCGCGATTTCCTCAAGGAGAACCCCAGCGTCACCCGCAAAGACCTCTTCATCTGCACAAAAGTATGGAACCACCTCCACGAGCCCGACCAAGTCAAATGGAGCTTCAACAGCAGCTTGACCAAGCTGGGCATGGACTACATTGACGCCTTCCTCGTCCACTGGCCCATTGCCGCCGAGAGCGACGACAACCACATGCCCAAGCTCGGCCCAGACGGCAGGTACATCATCAAGAAGGACCTCACCGAGAACCCAGAGCCCACATGGCGCGCCATGGAAGAGCTCTACGAGTCCGGCAAGGCCAAATCCATTGGCGTCTCCAACTGGACCATCGACGGCCTCAAGAAGCTCCTCAGCTTCGCCAAGGTCAAGCCCATGATGAACCAGATCGAAATCCACCCTTTCCTGCCAAACACCGACCTCGTCAAGTTCTGCCAAGACAACGACATCCTCGTCTCCGCCTACTCCCCGCTCGGCTCCCAGAACCAAGTCCCCAGCACGGGCGAGAAGGTGCGCACAAACGCCAAGCTCAACGAGGTCGCCCAGCGCAGCGGCTACGACCTAGCTCAGGTCCTGCTGGCCTGGGGCCTGCAGCGCGGCTACGTCGTCCTGCCCAAGAGCTCCACCCCCTCGCGCATTGAGAGCAACTGGAACATTCCCGAGCTCAGCAAGGAGGACTTTGAGGCAGTCGAGGAGGTCGCACGCGGCAGGCACACGCGCTTTGTTAACATGAAGGATACCTTTGGCTACGATGTCTGGCCTGAGGAGACTGATGGTGGAGAGCTCAAGAAGTAAAAGAGAAGAAAAGGGAAAGTGGAGCGTGGGGGAGGGGGAAAAAATGGAGACGTGTTTTACGACAGGACTATTATCATGATGACATATGAGGGCTTTATGGTCTCTCTTCTTCTTCTTCTTCTTCTTCTTCTTCTTCTTCCTCTTCTTTCTTCAATTCTTGTTGTCTTTATTATTTTAGCGATACCAAGAGGAAGAGAAGAAAGAAGAGAAAAAAAAAACCAAGTCTATTGCAGACTTAATGTAGAATAACAGCTCATAGAGCGATTGAAATAAACATAAATTTCGTATTTCAAGCATGCTTTGCTCTGCGCGTCTTGCAATTGTGAGTTGTATGTAAATCGCGCGCTTCTTCTCCGCTACTCTGCGTTGATCGTAATACGGTATGACGATGTGATGACCACGTTCTAACCTCAAGACGGCCGCTTTCCCCGCACGGTCAAACTGCGGTGCACTACCCTCTGGACCCGCATCGTCGGCGACCTGTCAAGTTTAACATTTGCCAAAACCCTAAAAAAAACGCCTGAGAGCTGATCACACAGCCTGCATAGCCAAAACTATGAGTGATTTTTTTCAAATTCGTTTCCGCTTCCTTTCGTTCCAATGCCCCCTTCAAGTAGGGATCAGCTGGTCTAGCAATTCCAAGTTCTGCTGTTCCCTGCGCACGCTCCACGGCTCTGATGCTGGTTGCGCCAGGGTTGCTGGCTTCGGTAGCACAAGGTCTGCAAAGTGCATCTTGGTGAACTCCATGACTACCTGTGCTTCTGAAAACTTCTCTTGTTCTAGAAGCTGTCTGGCAACGCCCAAGCAGAGCTGGACGAGGAAATTGCGTCGACTTCGTGATGATTGTGCAAATGTGACGGCTCCAGTGGGGTCCTCGATGAACTTCAGTCCTGGCATTGGGCTGCTTTCCGAAGGTCGGTAGAGGGAAAGCATAGCCTCGACGGCTCGGCTCCAGCTTCCAAGCCAACGTTGCGATGATGACGAGAATGATTGGTACAGTTCAAGGTCGATGGACTGGTCCCGGCTGGAGATGATGCGGTTGACGAGACGACCGCCAGCATTCCTCAACACACTGTGTGCTGACTCGTAGCCCGCATTCTCCGTGAAGCGGAAAGCTTGCATAAAGGTAGCCAGACCGCTGTTCAAGCTTGTGTTTGCCTCAATGGATACCATCTTCTCCAGCAGCTGTTGCCTGAACTTGGCCACTCTTGAGACGTCCAGACCGGTTTCTTTGACACGCTGCTCATTCGATCGGATGAACCAGCGCCACGGTGCAGAGGTTTCGCCTTCGGCCAACTGTAAAGCGACCAGCCTATCGAGGAACCTACTGCCATTGCCTGACTTTGATATACACATATCCAAGAACTGGCGCGATGTGTCCAGACCACTAGTCCGTAGCCATTCTGAAAGCACATTTGCTGGTGTGGCCCCATTCTTGAGCCTCGCTGGGCTTTCGTTTGTCGTTTTCTCGAGTACTTCGAGGCAAATGGCCGCCTTTTGCAGAGTGGCAGCACCAGATGCTATCTCATTGACAAACCACCCAACAGGGTCTCTCAGGACATCGACGGCGGCAGACCCCGACCCTCTCCGGCGGGGCTTGACTGCAAACAGTGGGTTGTTTAGGATCGAGTCCAGATGCTGGGTGGTCGAGGCATAGGAAGAGGCGGCTGCATGGTGCGGGCATGGGGCTTGCTGCCCACTACTAATCAGCAGTTGTCGGGAAGGCGCTCTCTGGGTGCTCTCCGAGGGGGGAAAGGGGTGTTCGCGGTCGAGGTGGGCGCGGAAGGACTGGGTAAGCAGAGACAGCAGCTGCTGGCTTTCTCGCGGGGACAGCGGCAGCTGGGGGTGGATCTTAGAGGCGAGAGTGCTCAGGACGCGCTTGCCGGTGGCGGACTGCATGGCGGCGCAATCAGTTGTCGTGAATCGTGAGTCGTGTTGCGATGCGGCGATGACGAGAGGTGGGCCAGGCACAAGCGGCCATGGGACTGCGGCAAGCGGGCGCCCTGTATGGCACGTGACGGACTAGACGCGCGCGCAAGACGGCAGGCTGGAGCAATACGCCCCAGCTATTCGTAGATCAATCGCTTCTGAACGCTCCCCTCACTTCTGCATACCACACAGCCCACTCAGACCCCAGCCAACGCGACACTGCCGCGTCCTGCGCCATTGGAACTTCCAGTGCCAAGACGACGTGGTCGCTTGCCCTTTAGCTTTCCCCAACTTTACCTCCTTCTACATCATCACCACGCACGTCCACCACACCCGCCCACACATTCACACAACCCAAAGTCGCCAGCGGCTTGTCCACACCCCACACAGATTCAATGTCTGAAGCACCATCTCGGCCTGCGCGAGGCAGGAGCTCTGCCCGCGGCGGCAGGGCATCATACGGCTCTCGAGGGCCCAGGAAAACAAACGGCGACAGCGCATCTTCAACCATTGACACATCAGCAGACCAAGGCGAGCTCGGAGAGCTTAAGAAGCGCTACAACTCACAGTTACCCACACTTAAGGAACTGTTTCCTGAATGGACCGACGCCGACCTAGTGCTCGCAATCGAAGAATCTGATGGCGACCTGCAAACCACCATTGAGAAGATTAGTGAGGGTGAGCGCCCCTCCTGCGCCCGTGCACTGCGCACGCGGGACTGCACTCTGCACAACAAGGGACTCGTTGTTTGCTGACATTGTACAGGCTCCGTCTCTCAATTCTCAGAAGTCCCTAAGAAGGTAAAGGACAGGTCCCGCTCCAAGGCGAAAGATGGCGTCGCTCCGGCCGATGGAACCTCCAGTCTGCGTGGTCGGCCTGATGGCGCCCGTCGCGGTGTCGACAGCGGTCGTGGAGGCCGTGGAGGTCGGGGCACCGATCGTGGTCGTGGTGGCATTCGAGGTGGCCGTGGCGGGGCTGCTGCTGGACCTCGTACGGCTGCTGGATCAGTCCCGACGAACGAGTCCTCTGCATGGGACACGCCTGCTATTGGAGAAGAGCCCAACGAGGACAAACACGACGAGACGACTGCGCAGGCGCCCGAGAGTACCCCAGAAGTCATCAAGCCTGCTGTCGAGGCTACTATTACAGTTGCAAAGAAGACTTGGGCGAGCATGTTTGCCGCACCAAAGCCCGCACCCGCACCCGCGGTACCCAAAGCAGCCCCGAAGCCTGCCCCCGCTGCAGCTCCCGAAGCGCCCCCGCAAGTACCTGAAGCCACGCCCGCAAACGACGTTCCCACTGAACCAGTTGTCCCGATCGAGGAGCAACCCATACCCCCAGTTGTAGAGAAGCCTGTTGAAACACCACCACCAACCATTGAGGATACGCCCAAGAAGACGCCAGACAAGAGCCCTGGAGTGGCTACTCCCGAAGTCGCCCTGCCACCATCTGCGGATCAATTGACACAAGAGAATGTTGAACATCTTCCTGACGAGTCACACCCGCCCCCTACAGAGACAGCTTTCAGCACTGTTGCAAGCTCAAAGGATATTGGAAGCGCTGTTGCCACCCCCTTGAACGGGCCAACCCAAGCACCCATTGGCCGTCCCGCTGTTGGAGGATACCAGACGACCGCATTGAAGGCGACTTCAGGAACCCCGCACCGAAGCGCAAGCTTCCAGAGGAGGCTGGTTGAGCAACAAGAGGCAGTTGTTATGCCTGGAAATCATGCTGTTGACAGGGCGGCTGTTCAGTTTGGTAGCATGGGCTTGGGTGAGGGATCTGACCCAGATGTTGATGAGGACAGAGAAGAGGCGGAGACTAGGACTCAACCACCGCAACATTCGCCTGTTGCACAGCCCAGAGCCTCTCTTCCCCCAGCTCCACGCCAGGCACCACCCCAAGCAGAGACTCAGCCGCAGGAGTCCGTTTCTACACCAAAGCAGGCCCCAGGACTACCCCCTGCTCCTCAAAACCAGCCTACTCTACCCCAATCGCCCTCAAACCCACTTGCATCCCAGGCCATGCAGAACCAGGGATCCCAATCAAATCAACCCTACAACCAGTTTGCCAGATATGGCCAGCCAGGCATCCAGTCGGAAGCCTCTGCCCCACCTCAGAAGCCGTATGACCCATTCGGCCAACAGATTCCACAATCAAACAACTCGCAGACCCCTGGCTACGACTACGCTGCTCAGCAAAGCCAAGCACCATCCCAGCCCGGTGCCTTCTCGTCTGCCCCAGACAACTACCCCTCATATCTCACCGCTGAGCAACGTGCGCAATACCAGAACTACTATGGTAGCTACGGTCAGCCTATCGCACAAACCCAGCAAGAAGCTGGTTCCGCGCAACAGCGTACTGGCAGCGCTTTTGGTTCTGGACCTACTGACTCGGCTTATGCTCAGAGTCAGCTTCCACAGGTAAGTAGAATACTCCGGACTCATGCCGAGCTCGCCAAATTCGTGGCCGACCATTATGCTATCCACTTCGAAACATCTCGTACAGACGATATGTTTTGTGAGGAGCTAGCAAAGGTCGTGAACCGAGTAAGGACAGCAGCTGAGCCAGAACTCCTCGCCCATTGACTGCAACATGCTAAGAAATGAAATAGTCTCAGAGCCGGTACGGCGACGCTCAGAACAGCGGACACAACACCCCTAACCCAGCAGCCATGGCTGGTCAAGGACATGGTGCACAAGGCCAGCACGCGCAGCATGGCCATGGCGCTGGTTATCCCTACAACCACCCCTACTATGGCAGCCCATACTACGCCAACTACATGAACCAGTTTGGAGGATACGGCCAAGGAGCAGCCGGTTATGGATCGTTCGGAAAGGGCATGTACGGTCAACCCCACCACTACGGCATGTCTCCTCAGGCTTCGTTCGATCAGCACTCATCTTCTCCAGCAAATGCTGGAGGCTTTGGTGCGTCTTCTTTGCACGACCGTGGCAGTGGCGGAGCTGGAGGTTTCGGCGATTACGGTCGTTCAGCTTCGGCCGCATCTCAGAACCCTAGCGCAACTGCTGGAGCTGCTGGGTTCGGCGCCATTCCCGATACTTTTACTCGTCCTGGAAACTTCCACCAGAGCTCTTATGGTCAGCAGAGTGGACAAGGTATTGGCGACGATGCCCTCAAGCCTTCCAGTGACTACAAGAGCGGAGGACCAAGCCCTTCCGCTCTTGGGGCCCAGCCTGGTCGTCCTGGCTCAGCTAACCAGAGCACTCCCGGACAAGGCGGACCTCAGCATGCTCAGCAAGGCTATGGTGGTTACCCTAGCCACCTTGGTAACAGCGGATACGGTGGCCTAGGCGGGCTTGGTCACCAGACTTCTGGAAGCCACCAGCAGAGCGGCTACGGCAACTACGGTGGATTCGGAGCATACGGTAACAGCTACAACCGCGGAGGTTGGGGCGGAAATTACGGGCAGCACTAGATGCCGTCTCTCATATAATCATAATTGGGAGAAGTGGATGCGTGCTTAAGGGGACGTGGTCAAGTCCTATCATGATGACGAATGGGTATGGCCAATGACCAATTTCTCTTTTTCCCGTTTCTTTTGAGTTGACTGATGGCACGGAAAAGCATGTTTCTTTGATACGCTTGATAAGGCCTCAGATTTTGTATTATGACAATCTCGTTTCTTGTTCCTCTCCTCTTGCATCCTCTCTTTTTCACGGGTCACTTGGTTAAAGTTTACGTGCTCAGTCGCGAGGTGTTCATATCCGCAAGGGAGGGATAAACTCAAAAAGATGTTTGTTTGTCTGGTTTTCTGCTTGCACTCGACTTTTCTTCTCTGGCACTTTGAGAGAAAATTGTATTAGGGTATAGCTAAAGGTTTAAGGGGGGGTGGGCAAAGAGCAACACTTGAGATTAGGATAACTCAACGGAGTTGGGGATGGAGCTGCTACAGCTGAGCAATGATATCATTGAACATGGCATGAACTCGTGTTTTCATTGCTGTGGAGAATTTGCGTAATTCTGCAGGCCACTGTGAATATTTGAGACCCGCCAGTTTGCGAGGATGCCGATAGATGTGTTCGGATGCAGACTGCCTCGTCCTGTTGCGATGACGTTTGGGCCTTGGCACAGGGTCCAGCGCTGCAGGTACGTACCGGTTTGGGTTGACACGCTAACCATTTTGCCCACGACAATTGTGCACGAGTACATGGTGAACGCTCACATTTTTCCATCAATCCAATGCCAGTACTACTCTACAGCTATACATTCATCACAGCTCCGCCATGGAACCAGCATGGCTTTTCCCGCCACCTGACCGCCCTACACTACTCTATGTAACTACAACAGCCATTGCCACGCTAAGGCACAACACAAGGGCAGGCCAGGGCATGTTTTCCGAATCTTAATCAAAAGGGCCGATATCTGGCATGCAAACAATTGTGGTGGTTCCGACGCATCCCCGGTGTGATTTTCGCACTATCACTACCTTATCCGACAGCCACCTTGCTCAGCTGGAGTCTGGATTTCGTCATTGCGATAGGATCTTTCACAATCTCTGCCGAGACTATTCTGACAAAATAGTAACGTCGGTACTGGAACTAGCCGGAAGGCTTCACGTGAAGTCAGCAACTTCGATATGCCGGATTACGGATTGTTGAAATAATCTCGGTGTAACACGCAATTCACAGCAGCGATGCCGGACTTGTGTCTTACATTTCTTCACCGCCTGCAACCTTATCGATAGCAACGCCCTCGGAATGTCACTTCCACCTCAGCCAACGTCCGGCAAGCTACTGCACTTCTAGATCTGCGGCCATACTGTATCGAGTACAGATCGCCCAACGGTCCTTACCATACGTGGTAAGGTGATCTCGGCCATGCATCCTGGTCATCAAGGTATTGCCCGAGTTTATTTTTCAGCATTGTAATGCCGGTGACGAGACGGGATAACACGCAATGCCTAACACGTTGATAAACAAAATGGCGGCGAGCCCGTCCTGCGCGTCCACTGCTTGCAAACCTTCTTTTTTAGTTCTGACTGCGCGTTTTATGCCCTGCACCTTGCTCTGCTAGCCATTGTTTCCAGAAGCTGAGAAGCATCTGAGTCACGCCACAGTCTGAAGGGTTACGCTGATTGATTGCCTGATTAAAAGTTCCCTTGCTCTCTGACATCAGTCGTGGTCCTGGGAGGTCGTAATCCAACACATTTTGTGGCATCTAGTACGCTTCGACTGTGTAGGTTGCGCCCAAGTTTCAGCTGCAGATAACTCTTTGTCATGGATTCAACCCCTACCATCACTGAGGGTCTTCCAACCTCGTCACTTCTTCGGTTACCTTTCGAGATCCGCCTTATGATCTACGAATATCTACTGCTACCCTCGAAGACACCCTACTCTGGACGCGGAACGTCGGTCGCGAACTTGGTACCCGATTTCCATACCTACTTCTCCGAGGACACGAACAATGACCCGTTCACTTTGAGCGTACGGACAATAGATCCTTGGTTGGGAGGTCAAGGCTTGAAGACATGGAAAAGGAGGAGTACTTATCATGTCAGGACTGGTAAGTCGGATTCTCCAACCGCTTGGAAATACCATGGATTTTGAGGGCGCAACACACAAAACACGGATGGCTCTTAAATGCTCTATCAGACAAAAAGAGACACCTGCTAACTCAACTTTCCGAGGCCCGTTTCTTACAACCACGGCACCAACGACCTACCGCGTCCTCCTCTCGCCCTACACCGCACGTCTCCGCTACACAGTTCCCTCCCTCATGTGCATAAACTCGCAAATCCACGCCGAAGCAAGCAAAATGCTCTACTCCACCTACACGTTCAGTTTCCACATGAGCATCGAAGCCGTCGTACCCTTCCTCTCCGACCTCACCCCCCTCAGCCGATCCTCAATCCGCCACCTCAGTCTAACCAAGAAAGCCCTACCCTACGCCAAAGAATTCGACCGCGCAGAATGGGCAGGCATGTGCGCCTACCTCGCCGGCGCAACCGACAACACCCTAGCCGCAGGCGGCGGATCCAGCATACATCTCAGCACCCTCAAACTTCAAATGATCGCGGGAAAACCCGACCAAGCCTGGGACTCCATCACGCCCATGAACCCCTCCGACTTTGATACCATGCTCCGCATGAAGAACGAGTGGCTGGGCGGCAGTGGGGATTTCGGCGGCGTGGATCTCGAGTGGGCGGAGCAGGTCATGGCGATTAAAGGCCTACGGGATATCAAAGTTAAAGCGCTGGTGGAGCGGTGTGCGAGGCCCGTGAGTGAGAAACAGGCGTTTTGGGTCGCGTTTAGTAAGAGTGTTGCTGAAGGAGGGTTTGGCGAGTGGATGAAGGGAAGGATGTTGGAGGTTTGAATGGGTGGTTTGGGGTTGGATATGTGTGTATATGTATGCATTGGGGTCACGGGGCAAGGGGGGTAAAGTTTGTTATACAAGTATGTTGTGATTGCTATTGTATAGAGAGATATATCTATATATCTATAGAAGAAAGTTTCTGGGAAAATGGTAGGGTAGGCTGGGTGAGGTTTTTTTTTTAGTTTGGTGAATATCCTTAATTTGGTTAGATTTGGAGATTTTTTTTTTAGAATTGATATACGGTTAATGAATTTGAATTTTCTGTTATCTTTCTTTGTTTCTTTTTTTCTTCTTTCCCTTTAGCATATATAGCATATTAGATTATCTTTTTCTTCAGGAAAAAAAAAGAAGAAGTGGGTGTAGTTGTATGACTCTTTCCCCCCCCCTCCCCACCCACTTTTTTGTTTTTTTTTGCCTTTTGCCCTTTGGTGAAATATAAGTTATTGGTGCGTAGGATAAATTTTTTCTTTCCCATGGAGGATATGTTGTGGTGAATCATAGTCTGGGAAGTCTTTCCATACAATAGCCAATGTGGGCGTAGGTGTTGAAAAGGCAACCAAGTCAAAGTATCTGGACTTGATTGTCGTAACGGAAGCAGAGTCTGTTCTCAGCGAGTAGAAATCGCTCGATATCAAATGAAAGTGAAGATAGCCAGTGGATGTGGTGTTAGTTGGATAGGCAGTAGTATCTAAACATCAAAGTGTCCATGTCAGTGGGAAAGAGGTAACGGATATGGCATGTGAAGACTTGAACGGGATAGATGCAGCAGCATCACGGTATACAACAACCATATCACACTACATTTTAATCACCATTTGCACACTGACTGGTAGTCCACCACAGTAACATTCTCATTTTCTTATCTAGTAGTAGTTCCCCTCCCACATTACTTCATAATCGCACAAAATCAAAAACGCCCATTTTTTTTTCACAATCTGAATATTCTCCTTCCGAATTTACCCCTCACCTCCCCCCGCCAATCTATCCGGGTATCATATCTTTTTCATGGCAAATTGGCCGTCTCGATCTTTCTTCCCGTCCCCTCCCCCAGACGTTATAGTTTGCAGAACCAAAAAAGTTGGTAGACCAAAAAAAAAGAAACCCAAGATAGGGAACCGAAGAACTAAGAAAAGAAAAACAGGTCTAAAACAGGGGATAAAACTCCAGACCATCTTAATGCCATGAGATGTTGATTTTGATGAGAGAAGAAAAGGAAGAACAGGTGTTTGATAATAGAAAGGAAAATGAAAAAGTAAGAGAAAAAAAAAGTCCCAAAACGTGAAACCCGTACAATACCCAGCCTGCCCAAGTTCCCTGTTGTAGTAATTGAAACAAGAAAAAATAATCTACGCAGCGGGGATCCTAGACCGATCGCCACCCTTTACAATCCATTCATCCTTGATGATTTTATCCTGCTCCATATGCATGAGTTTGTACGCGGTACGAATAGTGCCGTCGCTGACTTCGACGGCGAGACCGATTTCCTTTGGTGATTTGGGTTGGCCCATGAGATGTGAGACCAGGTAGAGACAAGCACCAGCAATGGACAGAGGGGATCGACCGGCGGCAACACCGTAGTGAGCGACCTGGTCGGCACATTCTTCGGCCACCATCTGGACTTGGGTGCCCAGAGCCAGCTTGGCACAGGCACGAGGCATGAGGCTGGCGGCGCTGGTGGCAGTGGTACCGCCCTTTTGGTTGAGCAGGTTGACAGTGTCGATGACAGCTCCATTTCCGGCGACTGATGGCCCGCTGTTCTGTGATTTTTGGATAAAGGCTTCGAGGACCTTGAAGGTGCGACCGACTTCCTTCTTGGACACGTTGGTCATCTTGAAGATTTCGCGGAAACTGCGCTGCTGGTCGTGCTTTCGGCATGCGATGAAGATACAGCCGGCGATGATGGCATCCTGTGATTTGCCCTTGAACAGCTTCGCGTCATCCGTCATCTTGTAAAGCATCTTGGCCGTTTCGGCTGTCGGCCTGCTGATGTTCTGACTGTCACAGAGCGCTGTAATCTGACCGTAGGCAGCTTGCAGTGCCTTGTTGACCTTGTCATGGTTGCTCTTGTTATGAGCCCTGGAAAGATCGCGAACCCTCATGCCGCCGTCACCGAAACCGATCTCAGTCTGAAGCTGGGAGCCGTGCAGAAGCGGGTTGGCAGCGTCACCAATACGTGATGGATCATCGTTACCCTGGTCTGAAAGCATATAATGTCAGCATGCACCTCACTTATGCAAGTAGGAAGGCGTCACTTGCCGTCGTTGGAGAAGGTTCTCCATTCCGAGCGGGTGTCGATGATTCTGTCGGCAAGGACGCGACCACAGGAGCCACAGATAGTATCGCCAGCGCTGAACTCTTCCACCAGATTGGGAGGGTTCTCTTTGCAGTCGGGGCAGATCAAAGCAACATTCAGGTCCTCTTGCCACTCGTCGTCCTTGACCTGCACAGGCGCCGCTTCGTAGACCTCACCAGGCGACAGGAGGCGGCCGTCGGGTGCGTAAGACATGTTTCTTTCTTTCTTCACGAAGTTCTAGGCTTGTATTCTGGATTCTAGCTACGGGCTCGCGAGACCGACACTTGGAGACTGCTCTTGGGCAAGGGACGCAGGAAACGAGTGTGGTTGTCGAGGGCTGGAGGAACGAAGGTCGGAGAACGGCAATGGAAACCTTATGTCTCTCCAGCGCGCAGCCCGTTGCCTGCAAGGCTTGGCAGCCCGCCCGCGCTAAACCGCCTTGGGCGGCAGGTCAAGCTGCGGTCCACGGTTTTTCCCCAACATCGACCTTCACCTTGTAGCTTCCAATTGCCAGCTCCCCACCCCCGACATATCAACAATGATTGCGCAATCCATCAGGGCCTCGGTAGGCTTTTCTGACTGGTGAGAATTGGATGTGTACTGATCCGCTGCAGCGCCAGGCGCTCGTCCGCGTCGCCCGGCAACAACCTGCCTACGTCGCTCGCCGCACCTTCATCACCCCCACCGCCGTCCGATCAGGTGATTCATCCTAAGCCGCTCGAAAATCCGACAATACTGACCCAATTGGTGTTGTAGCCGACCTGGTGCAGGACATGTACCTCCGCGAGCTCAAGAACTACAAGGTCCCGCAAGTCAAGGCCTCTGACGCCGAGGGCCAGGTCAAGAAGTTTGCCATTCCCAAGGCCCCTGCATCTCCCGAGGAGACGGACATTGCGAGCGAGCTCAAGGCATACGAGACACAGACTGTTGAGGTTGAGGGCGCTTCATCCGAGGACGGCGAGGTCCTGCCCCAGGAGGACTGGTTTGAGGAGGAGGACGAGAGCATCACCACCCCCGGTGCTACCCACTAGACGCAGAAGATTGCTGGGTGAAGGACTAGATGTATCAAGATACTAGCGACTGTGTCAATACCACTTTGGCAACAATATGCCGAGCCATTGGGTGCATTGTCTGGGAACATGTATATCACGTGATGAGATATGCGAATGACGATATGGATTGCTTATGTGATGGGGCCTATGTGGATTGGTTGTTTGATTGATTGATTTGAGTGAACATGGACATGGTAGATTGGTGGAGGGATCAAGGGTAAAGTAGCAGGACATGGATGGGGTTGCACGGGGGGTGATTTGAGCATATTGGCTGGATCTAAGTACGTGTACGTGCACATTGTCGGGGGGCCGAATGCGAGTGTGAGCTATTCAGCAGCCATGGTTGTCGGCGGTCATTGGCGGTCATTGATCTACACGCTCATCACACTTATGATGTAAATATCCCGCAACAATGTCAGCACAGACTGGCATGGAGGCCGCCCCTTTGGTTGTTGAAGGCAGTACTTTTTGTGAGCGCCATTGTGTATGACGAAGCCTATCGCAGGAGAAGCAAGTTTGTTGGATGCGTGTGCGTGGCATGCACATGCAGGACGCGGAGAGGGTGGCGGGGTATGGGTTTCGGCGGCATGGGGGACAAGAGTTGCCAAGAGTGAATTGCTTTTGGGAGCGTCAGACTGATGATGAGGAAGGACAAGGTCAGTCAGCAAGACGCACGGTAGGCAACATGGCAGTAGTAAGGATGCTAGCGGGTGGTAGACTGCTGTTTTGATCAACATGCGCGTACGACACGTAGGTATGTGTATTTCGCGACTGACTCGACGCAGGCTGTTCCGCGCCGTGCAGCATAGGCCGATTGATCTGCTGCATTACATGTGCATGTCCCAAACAAATTGAGCAAACCACGGCCCCTCAGATAAGCCACGGGATGCAGTGCCGACTGTCTTGCAGGCAGCAATTCCCGATATTGGCGGCTAGTGTGGTCGGAAAGTCGGAGGAACAGGGCGAAAGCGTGGGCCTGAGGGCGGAAATGTTGAATGCAGCAGCGGATGGGCTCTGCCGCATGTGTACACTTAGGGCTTCGGCATGCATGGTGCACGACTAGTGGATGTCCATGGTATGGATCAAGGCGGACGTACTTGGACGGACGGCCAATTGAGGGGTTGACCCTGGATGGCAGCCAGCCGTATTCGTATCCATGTCCATGTGGCATTGCCAGCAGGAGTAGTCGGTAGTAGCAGCGGCAGCAGCAGCAGCAGCAGCAACAGAAGCAGCAGCGGTAGGCGAAGCAAGACGCGCAGGCGAGGGACAGGCGGCGCCCGGGGCTGACGCAACAATGTCTTCACGCTGAAACCGGGCGATAGGCACGCGAGGGCCACAAGCAGTGTGTCAGGTCAGAGCAGTGGGCAGGGAGATTGCGGTCAAGGCCGCTGCAGAGATTGCAGTGTTCACAGTTCACGTCGCAAAAAAACAAGATGGTTCGGCGGGCCCACTGGGGCCTAGCGAGAGCGAGTAGCAGCAGCAGCGGCGAGCAGTAGGGGCCTGTTAGGGGGCGGGTGCACTGGGCAGAGCATTATTGATCATACTTATGTGCAGTCACTAAGTACCTTCATTCCTCGATCCATAGCCAACACGGCCCTTGGCTATAATGCGCTCACGCCGGGCAGCGAGTAAGTAAGTAATTGCAATCATCATAGCGGCGAAGCGGCAATGGCGTCGACGAGACGGACACAGCCAGCGGCCAAGCGGGCCATGGGGGGAATGCGCGAGAGCGAGCACGTCAGGCAAACGGCGCAGGCACAGGCACAGGGCGCATCAGTAGACGAATGGCAGATGACACGACTGCGACCAAATGCGCCCGTTTTTAATATAGAACCATCGCTCCGACACGATCTGCCCTGCATCCCTGCTAGCCCGCCAGTGGGCCTGCACCCGCGCGCGCGCACACCATCGAGGCAATAGAGTAGCAGCACAGCACCACCACCACTCGCTGCAATACTAGCTCAATCAACCTGCTGGCCCCCCCCGTAGCCGTCCTATCTATGTACTAGTGCCAGCAGTAGCAGTCCCAGCTCGGACCAGAATCTCAAACCTGAATCTTCTGCCTGTCGCTACTGAAGCTTCACCCCAATACTGAACACTCGCTGAACTGCCTTTCTGTTTCTCAAACTCTCACCCTCCCTGCTGCCCTGCTACTGCACATCCCCGCTGTCCCCCCCTCCCCCCCTCCAATAAGCCTCTGCCTATTCCCTCCTCCCCGGCCCCTCAGCCTCTACTGTGACGTCGCTCCCGCAACCACTGTCGCTACTCTATTGGAGCCCGTCCAACGGCCTTGTCAACGGCCCGCCTAACACCAGCTTGCCAGCACCACGCCGCCTCCCGTCCGATCACTCCGCCATGAGCCCGTAGCCTGTCCGAGACGCGTACCCAACTTGCATTGAAGAAGGGCTGTCTAGCCACTGCTTCGCTGCGCCCGCTCCCTATTCCGCCATGCCCATCGCCGTTGCGCAGGCTCCTCGCAGCCACTACTCCATTACCAATGCCTTCCGCGGCAGGAACAGAGCCACTTCCGACGCCGTGCTCCAGCTGCCCCAGGAACCCGAACGTGCCCAACTGCCAAAGGCTGCCTCGTACACATACTTTCCCCAGGTGAAGGATCTCGACAAGGGTTCGCCTGTTGCTGAGCGAAGGGGAGCCTCCGAAGATGATGCCGATCGCTCCAGGAGCGAGGAGAGGACCTCCGAGAGCCACTCGGATGGGTCCAGTCCCTCGTCAGAGGATGCTCCAGAGCTGCCTGACGTGCAGATGCCTCAGCTAAGACCGACGCCAGCCTCCCGCCGCTCCTCAAGGTTTCTGCCCTTCTCCTCTAGGAGCCGAGATCCCTCCGCAGAACCAAAACCAGAACGCGGCCGACCAGAAGCTGTCAAACAGGCAGACTCGCCCTCGCCTTCGCCCTCGCGCTCCTTGACAAACCTGCGCAGGAAGTCATGGGTCATTGGCCAGCAACAGCCGAGAGAGTCGACGTCACCGTCCAAGGATAAGAAACTCAAGAAAAAGGAACCTAGTCCGAAAAAGACACAGCCAGCCGTCGAGCCAGCCAAGCAGAAGACGCAGACGACCACTGAGAGTATCCCCGAAGAGTCCGAGGCAAGAGACACTGTACAAGAGGAAATCCCAACTCCCTTGAGCAAGAAGAACAAGCGCCTCAGTGGTCTCTTCACCGCAACTGCCAATGCCTCCAACTCGCCCTCAGTGCCCAAGTCATTTTCGACGGAACAGCTCCCGCATTATCCCCAGCACCAAACGCCAGTCAGCCCCACCCACGTGGTTCCTCCACTACCACGCGACATTTCTGCTGAAAAGCTGAAAGGCATCAAGATTGAGCCCCGCAAAAAGGATGAGTTATGGAACGCATTCAGATCCCTTGATGCAGATCTGCGCAAGTATGGCTCCTTTGTTCCAATAACATAACTCAGACTAACAATACATAGATTCCAATCCAAATCCAGTTCCCTCAAGGCAAACGTGGTTCGCACTTCCCTCCTCCCTTTTCTTCGCCAACATGCACATCGCCCTATAGACCAGAAGCTCAGGCCTGAAGATCTCGACCGCCGCGTAAACATTCTCAATGGCTGGTGGACCGGTCTCTTGGAGCTCGTGGCAGGCCGGAACAACCAGTCCATCTCTGGCACAGACCGTCCGGTTATCCTCGAGGGCATCGCTGCAATCATGGAGAGACCCGAATGGAGACTACACCCCTCGCCCTTTTGTGCCCTTGCAGACCGTGAAGAGCCACTGTCTGCATCCACGACTAGTTCAGGCGCCTCCAGCTCCAGCTCGGCCGATTTCCTCGCCGAATCTGTTCACCACAATGTACGCAACATCTTCACGCAAAATCTGCAGTCTCAAATGGCTTTTGTCGTAGAGAAAATGTCTTTGCGAAATGCTGCTGCAAGTCTGGTTACGTTCTGTGGAAAGACATGTGCATATGCTTTTTGCTTCTGCCCCGGAGTTGCCGATGTCTTGGTGCGTCTATGGAGCCCATCTCTCGAAATGATGAAACGGGTAATGGAAGAGTCTGGTGTGTCAAAGATGGATCGTTTGGATTCCGTATCCGACCGAGTTGCAGCATCTTTCCCGCCTATGCTTCTCCCGCTCAAGTTGCTTTCCCTGAACCGGCTCGTGCGTCAATTGCACAAGCCCATTTTACCTCCGCTCGCCATGGCCAACATTGACTGGTATGGACTTTGGACAAAGCGCTGGTCCGGCGCCGAGAGCGACCTTTTTTACGTTTTTGTCAAGCACTTCCACATTCTGGTCAGCGATTTCCTACCCCTTGAGCCTACCAATGCGGAGCGCATTTGTGTACCTGGATTGATTATGGTGCATGCCCAGCTTTTGGTTAATCTGGATGCAACCATCCACAGGAATGCTGTACCGCAGCAACAGCAGCAGCCACCAGAAGACACATCGGCAATCACCTTTGACGATGTCCTGGAACCTGATGCTTCTGCCTCGAACCTCGCTCTTCCACCAGCAAACGCCACCCGCATGATGCAGGAAAACCGAATCATAATGTTAATACGCGATTTCCTTTCCGAGCGAAATGCCCATCTTCACGTTGCCAGGAAGATGTTTGCCGAGAGTTTTGCTCGTCTTCTGCAGGCACAAGCACGCAAGATTTCAATTTACAACAACAGTGCCTGTTATACCCTTTGCGACTTTCTTGAAGAGGCCCTTGTCATTCTCGTTCGCTACGAGCAACACGACAGCGATCACCACGCGATCATGGACTGGCCTTTTTGGCTGACCGTGTTTAAAGCTATGGCTGCTAGTCACAACACCGCTACCGAGATTAGGCTGTACGCCTTCCTCTATAGCAGTTGGGCAACTCTGACCTCGGACGACCAACGAAAAGAAGAGATTTGCCTCAAATTCCTGCTGGAACCCGAATTTTTCGAAAGCCGTTTCAACCACTGGTGTCCTATGGTGCGTGCCTACTTTATGCGGTTGATCTGCTGGCGAGTTGCTCGATTTGATGGTATTGACACCGAAGTTGAAGTGTGAGTATAAAGTGACTCTCTCATCATTACAATGTATGCTGACATATTCGCAGAGCGATCAAACGCGCTTTGAGCGACCGTCTCCGGTCAATCTGGTCTCACTACCTTTGGCTTCAAGAAGAGGCTGAACGTAAACAGACCATTTACCCGTCGACACAGGCTTGCAACCCTGCACCAGGCCGACGCTTTCTCATCATACGTAATGATAATCCTATTGTGACCAATAGTGGTCCTTTTCTCACATTCGACGGTGTGGTCCAAAACCCCCATCAGCGAAAGCCCTCTCTTCCAGCTCCCTTGATTTCGGAAGCTGAGCTTCGACCAACACCTCCTCCACCAACAGAATCGCCTGATCTTCCAGAAGAAGATTCAGGCAAAGGCAGATGGAACATTTTGCGTAGCCTCATGGGAGGAAGTTCGAAGCAGAATGCTAAATCAAAGAGTCCTGGGCCCGCTAAAGACAGGGAAAACGCCAGCAAGACGACGGCCAACGAAGCATCCTCTACTCCTCCGGCTGCCGAAACACCAGCACCGGCACCGCCGCCAGTTACCCATCGGTCATACCATTTCCGCTTCTCTCTGGAATGGGTCGACAAGCGCTTTGGCGCATACCAACCCATGCGCCTCCAGCCTCCACGCCTCCCACTTCCAGCACAGAACCTCTTGATGCAGAAGGGCATCAATCTCGAGCCCGTCCTTAGCACACCGCCTACTGGTGCTGCTGTGACGTCGAGTACCTATGCTGGACGTGCGCTTGCGGAATGGACCTTCATCAGCCATGAGTGCCAGAATTTCTTCGATAGGAGGAAGAATGAAGGCGTGCCGACGAACAGACAGGTGGAAACGCCCACGTTGAACGTGGAGGCTTTCCGACGACCCGGCTAAGATGTACCTGGAGACTCTAAAGGCAAGTGCCTTTGACTCAGCAAACTCGTACATATGTATTTCCACGACATGCGCAACTTTTTCATGGACATTGTCGACAGGCTTGACAATGCTCCCACACACACACACACACACACACACACACATATATATATCACTTTTCCCGACATTTTGGCGATTGCATACGGACGCTCAGCGCGAGCCATCCTTCAGTGGCATTCTTTTCCACAGACACTGAGCAAAATTTTCATTCCTTGATTTTCTGCTTATCTTGTTTTGTTTAGACATTTGGCATGCATGGCAGCGCGCACTTTCTTGCATGGCCTCGACATCATTCTTCATCATCTATCATTTTTTTTTCTCTCATTTTAGCCTAGGAGAACTTGGAAAGCAGGGACTTGTTTCTTTCAAAAACATATACAGTATGCAAATTTTGTTGCTAGGGCGCGAGATATAAGCCCGTTTCTTTATGAGCGAACACATAGAGTTATGAATCTGAATTATTTTCTTAGGTTTTTTCTTAACGTATGAGGCAGAAGGAGTTTTTCTTGAGTCTGGTTAATGGTCGATGTTGTGCTCCTAGTAATTAACTTAATTTTGAACGTATTACCTATTTTTGGGTCCATTACAATTAGCTTGTATGTATGCATTTGTATGTTGGTCGACGTGCCCGCGTATACAAGGTTCATTTTTGGGTAATGAAGTAATACGATAACATTCCTATAAGCCACACTCTCTTAACACCGAGAAGCCACGATATATACGGTCAGTGGATAGGAAAAGTAAGGAGTATTGGTATACGACTACTCTGTCGCCACTGCCTTGATTGGGCACTGGCAACACTGTCTTGGCGTTCGTTGTTTACCAGATGCATTCGTCTTACTAAACAGGCAAGAGCAGTGAGAACCAGTCACCAAGCATAGAGCAAATGCTCACGAGCCTCGATCTCCAAAATTCGATGACAGGCTTCGCTCTTATTGGTCACTGGCCGTTTGCAAGACGCAGGTCTAGTCCTTTGCTCATTTCACCGTGGCACTGTTTACTGTCGTCTACCCCGCAAGGTTTCTCTCACCTCACCACACTACGCTCCTTCAACTTCGTGATTGATAATACCGTCTTTACTGCCCATAATCGTTCATTCTCACACCGTCTTCAAGACCAACCTCGCTAGAAACATGCACGCCATGCGCGCCATTGCCTTCTTCGCGGTTTCCGGTAGGTCCCTCCGCACTTGTTCATGTTTAGAAAGTGTTCCTGCGGCGTCTCGTAAAAGACTGACACACAGATAGTAGTAGCTGCTTTCCAGACTGGCCTGGAGGGCCACCTCGTGGAGCCCGCCCCGGTTGGAGCAGTGGCTGCTCGTGACGAAGGCTGTAGCAAGTTACCCAAGCTCTGCACAGATACGGTGCTGCTCCATGGCGGCCAGACGATTCTCACCTATCTGTGCCCCGAGACTCAGGGCCCGACTGCCACGGTCACTATCACATCGACTATTACTCGTACTGTGACTGGCAGCGCCATCCATGCACCATCTTCTGGTCAGGCTAGCCTTCCTGTCTCTGCTTGCGATGAACTTACCACAACTACGACAATCCAGTCAACAACGCAAGTCACAGTTACAGAGAAGGTCGTCAAAGTTAGAACTACTACGACGCCTTCAATCCTCCCACCACCGGCCACTATCACTGCTACCTTTACAGCAATCCCGCTGTCTGAGCTCAAGCCACCGTTCCCCATCAAGCCAACATGGTCTGAGTTCAAGAATGTGTCCACCACGAGTTATCCGACAGCTACCGGGGCGAGGGCATCTCCAGTCTTCAACTTGACCTCCCTAGTCATGAACTTCACCTCTTTCGACTTGGTCTCCACCCACGCACCCACTAACTTGTCTTCGACTGCCTACATCCCCTCGACTACTACTACTGCTTCAGCCGCCTACTATCCACATTCAACCACTAATAACACATCGTCTGGCATTGGATATAACTTCCCCAGTTTGAACGTCATCAGGCAGGTTGAGTCTGCCACGACTGTCACCACCACTGCCTCTGGAGTCACAACTGAGACCGGCATGGCTGATGAAAATGGCGTCTATTACGTCATGAAGACTGCCAGCACAGGTATGGCTGGCGAGAATAGCATCTCTTTCGTTGCGCTATTTCTCGGTATGGTGGCCACTGCTTTCATGTTCTGAGCAGCATGTGTTTATTGTCCCCAGCAACTCGGCAGCCAAACTTTTGCTCAGGACAAGGTCTTGACCAGATGTGACGGGTTCGGGGCTGAATGTATCATGGCGTTATGGGTATCATGGTCTGTACTGTAATGCAGCCCATGGGAGATTCTGCAGAAATCAAAACGGACTCTCAAAGTATGCAAGAATGTCCCAGACGCCCGTCATGGTTTCAAGTGCATAACTTCGTGTGATTATGCTTGTTGTTCCCAGCAGTCGTACTTTTACATCAGGTAGCCTGTCCCAAGAACAATACCGGGTGAGTCAATCGATATACAAATATTGTTATTGGTAAACCATGAGGGCTGGGAGGCAAGGCTGGATGCGGTACGAATCACCCCGCGCACTGTAGTTGTATGGTCATAGCTTCGTAACAAGGGTCGTGGAACCGAAGTTGCGGACTCGCGATCCAATCACGGGACAAGCGCGCCGCAACCACGGCGAACGCCAAAGCCGTTCTCTCACGCGGCTTCACAACTGTTCACTAACATAATAGAGCAAAGCACCCCGCAGTCTGATTGTGCTCTTCAACTGACGTTTGCCACCAATTGCGGACATTACCTTCAAGCAGCATCATCTTCTGCTACGAGACCACGCCCATCGACCAAGTCCACAGTCGCTATCACCTCTCACATACCGCCTTTTGAAGGCACAGCGCGGCATACTGTATCCAAGAGTTATTACAGCTTAGCCCAATAGCGCGCCTTACCTCTACGAGAAACACCATAGCGATTTCGCAGCTCTCCCCGGAGGATAAACGTCGATTTGCTTGACCTCGGGTTTTGTTTGTGATTGCCATAGGCTTGCATTGAAGGTCCCAACCAAGCACAAACAGCGTCTCAGAAAAGATGGCTGTTAAGAAGTCAGGCAGGGCCCAGGCGAGGGAAGAAGGTACGGCACCAACATACTTCGAATCGATATGATGGCTAACATGTTATAGGGCTGGAGCGAACAGATAACAATATGGATCTCACGACGTGGCCGCAAGTCGGCATGATCAACCAGAAGAATTACTATACCGAGTTCCTGAAAAGAGACGAGCAGTTCCTCGCCGTGCGATATCCGAAAGACGAGGAGAGAGCCCGCATAGTCCAGGAAGCGCGGGACAAGGATCGCGCACGCGCGTTGGGTGTGCCAGCAGCAGAAGGAGCGACCCCACAAGCTGCAGACGAGACAATGGAAGATGCCGAGGCCTCGTTTGCATCGAGGACTGACATCTCGAAGCTCATTGTAATACACCCTGGTAGTCAGAACCTGAGGATAGGGCTTGGATCAGATGCATTGCCCAAGACTGTGCCCATGGTCATTGCGCGGAAATGGAAAGAGAGTGAGGACGAGGAGGATGACGGAGAACCTTGCCCTAAGAGGATCAAGGTCGATGCATCTGAATCCACGGATGCGCAACCAGAGAAGTGGTTTGGAGAAGACGTGAGTTACCCGATGGGCCCTGTTCTACATTTACTGACATGCAGTACAGTTCGCCGATCAGTATATGACCATGTCGACTGAACTCAGGACACGCATGCGCGCCAACAAGCGACGAGTACTTCCTAATTCTAAGGACTTGGTCCAAAACTACAACAAGAAGTCACCCCCAGATATCATCTCAGAGCACAACGACATCAACCGCGTCGAGTGGACAGAGATACCAGCAGACCCAACCAAGGCACCAGATTTCTTCACTGGAAGCGAGGCACTACGAATTCCGGAGAAGTCGAATCCAAGGTACAAGCTGTTCTGGCCGATACGGAATGGTACCTTCAACGAGAAAGATTACCGCGATCGCAATCAAATCTACCACGACATTTCCAAGATATTCGAGGAGGCCTTCCGGAGCCAGCTAGGGATTACAAAGCTGAAGGACCTTGTTAACTACAAGTGTGTGTTCATTATCCCAGATCTGTACGAACGACAGTATGTAACCATGATTCTTGATATCCTGATGCGAGACCTTGGCCTTGGAAAGGTTTGTCTACAGCAAGAGTCTCTCTCGGCCACATTCGGCGCGGGTTATGGTGTCGCGTGCGTTGTTGATATCGGTGCTCAGAAGACATCGATCTGCTGTGTTGACGAAGGGCTGTGTGCCGAGGAGTCGCGCGTCAACTTGAAGATGGGCGGTGCCGACGTGACGGAGACGTTTATCAAGATGATGCTGTACGGCCACTTTCCGTATGCGGATATGAATCTGAAGCGGAGATACGACTGGCTGCTTGCTGAAGAGCTAAAGCAAAAGTTCTGTTCCATGGACGAAGGTGCGGTCACAGTGCAGACGTGGGACTTTCATCTCCGAGCCTGGAACCAGGACACACGCAAGTATACGTTTAAGACGTACGATGAGACTATGCTCTCGGTAATGGTAAGTAACAAATGGACATGTAAGCACGGTACGTTTACTGATATGCACAGGGTTTCTTCAAACCATCAATATTCGACAACTCCCGGAAACTCGAGAACCGAAGAAAAGTGGTGCCTCGTTCGGTCGACCTATACGACGGGTTACCAAACGACCCCATGTCCCAAGCCCAAATTGCCGTCATCGAAGCCGCAGCAGGCAAACCCGTCGTGCCAGTCAGCAACGGCGCCCCGGAAGCAGTAAACACCAGCGCCCCCGTATCAACCCCCCAGCGCCCGCAAGCCAACGCCCTAAGCCTCCTCAACCGGCTAAACGAAGGCGAAAACACGCCGCGGTCCTCCGTAGCAGGCTCGCCCGGCCCCGAAGGCGCCAACACACCCAATCCCGACCGCGACACGCCCATGGGCGACGGCGACGGTCCCCCGTTACTCGTCCGCGACCCGATTGACGAAAAGACCAAGGTAGCCGAAGCCCGCGACGCCATCCTCCCCATCCAGGCCCTCGACCACGCCATCCTCGAATCCCTTGCCCACGGCGCCCGGGGCGACGACCGCAAACTCCGCGACTTCTTCGGCGGCATCATGCTTGTTGGCGGTGCGTCCAAGACGCCCGGCCTACGCGAGTTTCTGGAAATGCGGCTCCGTGAGCTGCGGCCGGGGTACGGCAAGGAAATTCTGGTGGGGCCCCCGCCGCGCGATTTTGATCCCCAGGTTGTGGTGTGGAAGGGGGGAAGCGTGTTTGGGCGGTTGAGTAGTCATGGAAATGATGGGTGGATTAGTCGGTATGAGTATGATATGCTTGGGGCGAGGTTGTTGAATACAAAGTGTATGTTTGCGTGGTGAAGGGGGACTGGGGAAAAAAGTATACAAGGGGGGTGGGGATGTTTATCATTCTTTTTTGTGGGGGTAGATGAAGGGAAAGAGGGTTATTTATTGGGAAAGTTTTGTTTTTTCTTTGGTACATGGGGAATGCGTATACGAGTGTCTACTATATGGTCTTTCTCTTTCTCTTTCTTTTTTTTGGGGGGTTCGTTCGTCGGGAAATAAGATGACCAAGTGTGTGTGTGTGTGTGTGTGGAGAGAAAGAACCGAAGTCGTAAATGGGGGGTGGGGGGGGGATCCCCCCAAAAAAACAAAACTTTGTTTTTTTTCTTCACTACAGAGATGATAGTTACCACTTGAAATTCCCACGACCAACTTTGCTTCCCTTTCTTTTCTCTCCCAAAGCCAAATAAAAAAACTTGCAATCGTATTTCGTACGGTTTGCCCCGTTTGCCATTTCCTCAGGGAGACGTAGATGTATGTATTCCCCCCCCCCCCCCCACATGAAGTCTGATTCTCATGATGTGATTGTGGGGTAAGAAAAACAACATCTCGGTACATGGTGTATTTTGTTTACCTTGCGGGAAATAGGGAAAGAGTGGGGAGGGGGGGGGCAATTACTCATGTACCTTGAAGTAAGTATACGTATCTGGACCGGGGAAGGGGTCCTTTCTCTCTCTCTCTCCCTGTGACATGTCAGCCACTTGCTTTGTACCGGAAGATAGCTAAAAGGCAGATCATCTCGTATTTGATAAAAACATCAGATCATTTTTTCTTCTTCACGAGGTAAGTAGGGATATTCTATTCAGGGTTACTTGCGCGACGGGTGACATGACTCGTGATTGTTATCATTATTTATTTATTTTGAAAAAAAGTATCTTCCGGGATTGGGGGGAGGTTAGATGGATATACATATCTGTCTTCCGGTATTTTCGTGCGATTGGGGGGCTGGGTTTGGATTGTGAAACAAAGGGGACAGAAAGGAGGATTGTATGTGTCCTAAATGATCGGTGTAGGTACGTATTGGGGGAAATCGCGGTATTGGTCACACCTGCAGACGCGCCGGATTTGCGTCTTTGCGTCTTGCAACGTTGCGAGAAGAAAATGGGGTTTCCAAGAGAACGGAACACAAATTGTAACTTGTTTGGTTTCCTCCTTGGTGTATTGCACTATGTTTCAGGATAAAAGTACGCAGATACGAAGGACAAAGGTGACGACGCCGCGGGCTCCGGAACTCCGGGCGTAAAGTAGTGGAGTTATCTGTCTTTCGGTACCCGCGTGGTCGGATCATTTCAAGGCAAAAGATTTGTCAGCGTGTGCAACGACGAATGATACGAGAGTGGAGCTGGATGAGCTCTCGGGGCCAGATCAGATTGTGGAAGATGGGTGATGACGGGAAGGATGATGGTCATGCTTGTGCTGCAAGTAAGCCATCGAGATTCGACATTGCGTGCATAGAAGGCATATTATCTAGATTGGGTTGGGGGGAATGGGCAATCAGACGTCGAGATTGTTTCGGACAAGCCGCGGAGGTTATACGCATGCGGGTAGTAAGTGTATTGTACGTAAGCGTGCTTGGGGCTCCGGTGGGGCCGCTTGACATGGTAATCACTCGCCACTATACGCTGAGCTTGTTTTGCCTCTCTTTTGTTGTGGGTGTAGTCAAGCGTGATTGCAGGAGAGATTCAAGATGATGCGTCGTGAGTGCGTGAAGCTCGCTCAGTCAGCAAAGGGCGGCAGATATGGAGAGAGATTGTATTGGGCGTAAGTAATAGAGGCTATTGCTTGAGTCCGATCGCGGCAGCCTTTTGATTACAAAATTCGGCCATTTCGACATCCTTTATGCTAAGTCCGTTGGGGGAGTGCGTGGTCCATTCAATGGTGACACGATTGTAGAGATTGGACCACGAGGGATGGTGGTTTTTGGCCTTGCATTCATCTGCGATGAGCGACATGAAGCGCCAGGCTTTGGTAAAAGAAGAAAAGGTAAATTGACGCACAACGCCTTTGCGGGAGTCGGTGAGATGCCAGTCAGGAAAGAGCTTTAATGCTCGATGGGGCAGGTCAGCGGGCTGGTCGGCAGAGAAGATTATGTCATGTGGTGATGGAGGAGGAGGAGGAGGAGGTGGTGGTGGTGGTGGGCGGGCATGGGAGGTGTAAGTTGCACAGGGCAATAACGCTGTACCTTGGGCCGGCAGTAGCAGCAAGGACGTTGTTGTGCGGCGACTGCGGATGTGGGACAAGAGCGGCGGACAGGGTGAAAGTAGGCGTAAGCTGGAGCAGTACTTGGCCTGTGGATTAGAGGGGGCAAGTGGGCTGTGAGGGAATGGGCGCCAAGGCGTGGGTGTAGTGAGAAGTGACAGGACCGGCCGAAGCAGACGGTGAGAGGAAGCCATGCAGGCAATAGATGTCGGATGAGTATGGGCGAGCTTGCCAGAGGAGAGGGTCGAGCAGAGAGTCGGTGGAGCGCTCTGGTTGCTGCATTCAGGCCAGACGGGAGCGTCGGATGTGGAAACTCTTGTGGCCCGGATGGAGTAATCAGACACTGGCCCGCGCTAGGCCCAAA
Source organism: Bipolaris oryzae ATCC 44560 (assembly GCF_000523455.1). Taxonomy (NCBI): domain Eukaryota; kingdom Fungi; phylum Ascomycota; class Dothideomycetes; order Pleosporales; family Pleosporaceae; genus Bipolaris; species Bipolaris oryzae. The sequence goes on from NW_006911291.1 coordinate 235,635, forward strand.
GCGGCGCATAGTTGCGCATAGGCTGCGGGTGCTGGGCGGCTACCGAATAGTCGGAGAATTGGTCAGCGATTGATTGAGCAGCTTGAGCAGCTGGATAACTCTGTGTGTATAGCCTCAGTGTCTGCGTCCCTAGCCACGCGCGTAATACACGTCCGTGGACACTAGAGCAAGTCCAAGTAGGTGAGCAGCAGGGCGCTATACGCTCATCAGGCCTGGGGCGCCCGCGACGTTTTGCTGTGCTGAGGGTCGGTATTCTGCTCTGCTCTCTGCTCTGCTCTGCTCTGCGCTGCCCTATTGTCGCTGTGCTCTCCGGCTATCCGCCCGCCTACTTAAACGCGCAACGCCCGCCCACCTTAGTCAAAGCTGCGTAATCCACTTCCCGACCAACTGCATCATCACGTCCCCAGGTGAGCGACACCATCCCCAATCACAAATAATCATGCTGTCGCGACACTGCCTGCTTCGCGCCCAACTCGACACCGACATGCTGACTCGCCCGTCCATAGTTGGTCTTGCTGCTCCTGCTGCTCCTGCTGCCCTGCCCCCCCCATAGCCATAGCCATAGCCATAGCCACAGCTGCTTCAGCGTCGCGACGTCACCCACATCCCGCTCCACCAATTCCTGCCACTGCCACGCATCGCCCACAACCACCACAACCACCACCACAGCCACAGCCACAGCCACGGCCACACGACCAGCGCTGCTCTGCTCCCTCTCTCCCGTTGCGCATTGAATGAGTCCCACTCTGCACCATCCTTCGATCCGCACCGACACGGCCTCCATCATGCAGACATCGGCCGCTCAGGTAAGCTTTGCTGACGGTTTTTAGGCCTTTGCCCTGCTGACTCCCCACCCAGGACCCGTCCAAGCCTACCATCGAGATGAGTTAGTCACTCCCCGCATTCCGCCTCTCGTACAGCTGACTAACGCCCATCACCATCAAGGCTTAAGAGAACACTTACTCGCTGCTGGCGCTGGCCAGCCCGCCGTCCAGCCTCTGCCCCAGCACCCGACACATTCCCAACACCCACACCCTCCCAGCCAACCCCACGCCATTGACCCTGCCATTGGCGGCCCGACCTCGTACGACATGAGCGCCGGCGGCCCAGACGACGGCAACACCAGCGAGGGTCGCTCAAAGGGACGGAGAGAGCTGTCCACATCCAAGCGCGCTGCCCAGAATCGCGCTGCTCAGGTACGCCTGCGCAGTCCCCAGCCCGCCCTCGTGTCGCGCCATGCTAACTCGGACAGCGCGCATTCCGTCAGCGCAAGGAGGAGTACATCAAGCAGCTCAAAGACCAGGTCAAGGAGTTTGAGCAGCTATGCGAGCTCTATAAGACGCTCCAGACCGAGAACTACCAATTGCGCGACTACATCATCAACCTCCAATCCCGACTCCTCGAGACTCAGGGCGAGATCCCCCCTGCCCCGGCCGGTGTAGATCTCAACCGACCGCACGCCGAGCAGGCCAACATGCACCCCCAACCGCAACCACCCCAGACCCCACAACAGCCCGAGCAGCAGCAACAGCAGCAACAACCCGCGCAGAACAACAGCAACGGCGGCCTATCGGAGCGCCAGATTGGTGAGCTACAAATGGCTGCCCAAGCAGCCGCCGCCGCTCAACACAGCACGGCTGGCACCAAACACGCAAACGTCGATAATTCGTATGACTTCACAGAGAAGCGCCAAAAGGTCGACGAATCTCCTCAAGGTCAGCACTATCCGCTACCCCCTCCTTTGCTCCTCTATAACCCCAGCTCAATTGCTTATTAAGAGAGTAGCCACTCCGATCCATGGCTTACCAGCGTAGTAGGCTCGGGCGCATCTGCCGATTACGATGCATTCGTCAATGAGATGCACCACACCAAGCAGACATCATAGCCATCTTAATATGCGTGTCGCCCGATTTGTTTTCTTCGACTTTTTTATGATGTAATGCATAAGCCACGACGCTTGTCTACGCTCGGGCTAGCGGTGTAACATGACTGGCGTATGGAGTCTGGTGTCGTGCCATACTTTTCACCTTTTGCTTTCTCTTCTACCATTGCCGTCATACCAAAGCATTTCGTGTGGCTGTCGCAGTAGACTTTCCCACATCCTTCATCTGCCTAGTGGTGAGGCCGGGAACAACCAGAACTTCATCTTTCTCCGGGCAGCCTTCGTGCCGTCTGTTTTCCAGAATACTCTCGGTCACAAGTGTTTGTGAATCATGGACTTGATTCGGCAAGGAAACACTACAGGGCATGGCAACGGCCAAGCTTATACTTGTTGATACTTTAAGGTATCCAATGTTTAAATATTAGCTATTTAGTTGGTGGTAGTTTGTATGCATATTTGAGTAGCCGTTTACCAAATGGATGATGGACTGTGATTTATCCCCATCTCCTTACGCTTACATAATTATCTAGAGGGATGATAGTATACATGTATTTGGTACTCACATATAGATCAAGCTCAAACTAGTAACCCGTACACTGGATTATAAAGATTGGCGCCAACAATAAGGCGGACATGTAGACCATATGGTATGTACAATTCGAGACACCCAGACATGTTTTTTTTGGGGTACCGTTAATGATTCATCATACACGGTGGTATTTCTAGCTATAGGAGACACTACAACCAGCATCGTATAAACCATCCGATCAAAGTATATACACCAAAATCCCCCCCTTCCCCCTCTTTCTCTCGCTTCCTATACAAAACATTTACAAGCAAGTCCCCGGAATCGAATCAGTAGCATTCCTAATGGAACCCTGAAAGAAGCTTCCACCAGCACACTGCACCGCCTTGAAGAACGCCTTGGCCACAGCATCCGCGCCCTTTGCATTCGTATGCGTATGGTCACCGGCCACAAACAACGCATCCGTGCCTGCCTTTCCAAGCCCCTTGAACATATCCGCCGTATACTTGCCATGATCCACAAACGTAGCATTGCTCCCCAACGCCTTGGCCACATCCCTCGCATACCCGACAAACCTCCCTCCATCCCCATACTGAAAGCTACCGCTCTCCCACGGATTATTCGGTGTCTGCGAGCTCACAATCACCTTGGCACCCTTGGCGATGAACTTCTTGCCCGCCTCGGTCAAGTACCAATTGTAGGTCCGCACCTGGACTTTTTGGCCGTTGTACGTTGAATTGCAGATTTCGCTGCCGGTGCCCGGGCACACGCTGCGCCCGTTGTCGGAGCTGCTGAGGGAGCCGCCGTCGTTGTGCCCGAATTCCATGGTTACAATGTCGCCTGGTTGGATCAGGTTTGCGATTTCGTCAAAGCGGCCTTCGACGGTGTAGGAGCGCGAGGAGCGCCCGCCAATGGCTTTGTTGACCGAGGGGATGGTCAGGGTGTAGGATGTGAAGGCGCCCCAGCCTATTGTTTGGAGTTAGAGAGATGGATGGGGTATGAGGGGAGGGGGGAAACACAAACCGGTTATGACGTTATTTCCATTAGCCATTGTTGAGTCGCCGGCGAAATAAGCAGTTCGAGCGCGCTTGTTGAGCGTGTTGCTCGGTGCGGCTGCGACGGTTGCGACGAGCGCGATGGTGGAGATGAGGGTTGGTGTGTACATATTTTTTTAGCCTTTCTCTTCCTTTCTTTCTGTATTCCTTCTTTTTTTTATTTCTCTTCTCTTTACAATCTTCAGATACCCAGGATATGTACAATTGAAGGCAAACTCAAGAAGAAGAAGAAAATGGCTGAGTACAACCGTTTGGGGGAGGGGGGAAAGGGAACGTTTTATATATACACACACACCCATACGAGCGCCATCAACAACCCCCTCTCATCTAATATACACAAGTACCCATGAAACAGGCGCAAGGACGGACATAGCGTCCCCTTTCCCGCACGTTGTTTTTCCCCCAATTCTTCCGTGCAAATGACCGATGGTCTGGTATCTACCTAGTTCATAGTATATTACCCTTCCTGCCGCCACACACCCATACCTAACCTCCACACGGTCCCCCTTCCTGCTTACATGGGCTTACCTGCCGGAGAATCACTCTAGGTCTGAAACGCACCAGCGAGTGGTGCTAAGCTTTTTATTTTACCCTTTGCGCACCATGTCGTGCTTGCTGCAATTCCACCGCTTAGAAGCCTGCGACGGGAGGCGAGGTTGGCACGTGTGGGTGGGTGGGAGGGAGGGAGAGCTAGCTCCCCCGCTGCTTATCACTGGGGGAATTCTCCGAGGGTATGGAGACGGGGCGGGTTAGGTTGTGCGGTATGGTGGCATTACCGACCTTGAGAGAATGTCGCGGGCCGTGCGAGTGCGGCTCAGCTGAGAATCTTCTCCAAGTATAGTCTTACATTGGGGATCTGGAACATTATTGGATGTTGTACAGGTTGAATACCTCGTTGATTGTTTTGCGACTGGCGGTTGCATTGCGGAGATACTTTGCCCTTCTGCCCGTCCCGCTTGCGCTAGTGTATGGCGGGGCATCTCCACCCGAAGGATGGCACATCTACTTTATGTTATGCATTCGGTTTGCTGGATGTTTCTTGTGTTTGGAAACAGGTGGTCTTGCTTATTTGTGCGGGAAAATTGTCGAGTTTGGGGGTGGTTTGCGAGGGAAACGGTACCGATAGGGTTAGATCTGTTTTGCATGACCTTCTATTCGGTAGTAAGGCTGATGCAATTGCGACGAGGAATAGGGAGCTATATTTGGCTGTTTTGCGGGTAGGTTGTTGCTGTCATGCCATAGTAAACTTTAATGTAGCCGCTGAGTGTTAGACGGGTGGGTAGGATGATAGGCAGGCCTGGTGCGCATCAGTGCGCTTGAGTTTCTACAAGGGGTATGTCACTGCCCTGGACAGCCCTGGACAGTCTGCTTGAGAGCCACAGAGTTTAAGCTGACTCTACCTGTACTTCTCTCTAAAAAAGACTGAGACTTTTATCTATTCTTCTTGATATACTGTCTTACATATTATTGCAGTAGACCTAGAAAAAGGTGAAAGCTGCGAAAAGAGCGAGAAGAACGGTAAACAGAGAAGTTGAGCGAGCCCCGACCAACTCGTAGCTGTTCAAAGGTTATGAGTATCGTGTGATTATATGTTACATCCTGGCTGATTGGTACACGGCCAGTGACTAACTGCCGGATAGCTGTTCAAGACGATTGACACGTAGCTGTAGTCTGATCAGATATTGAAGTGACTGACGTGAGAACATGTCAGATTGACCAACTCGAATCAATGCTTATGGAATACAGTCAGGCGATACAAAGGCACTCTGAATCTCGTTCCAAGAAAAGCACCATCTCCGAGCAAAACCAGTTCATTTGATATACCCCCCCTAGTTTTTTACTGCATCTGTCGTACTTTGAGGTCTCAAGAAAAATGCCTCTCGATAATACCTTGCTTCCTCAATGCTTTCCAAAATATCCTGTCGCGCTTCATGCAGCATCTTTTTCCTTGGAATCTTCGCCAGTGTCTCTTTCGGGGCCCATCTGCGTGCAGCTTCCTTGATGCTACTGACATCCAGAATTCGGTAGTGAAGATGATCGACTACAATATGATAGGGCTGCTTGACAAGAAAACCCTTGTCGGCGTGCACAGAGTTACCCGCAAGGAGAGCTGTGCGACGTTCGGGTACGTATTTCTTGACATAATTGAGCAGACCCTCAGCAGCTTCCTCTGCAGTGGTGGTAGAGTCAATGCAAGCCTGCGTCAGCCCTGAATCCCCATGATGGCTGGTGCACCATTCTCCCATGCGATCAAGCTGCTCCTTGTCGTGATGAATGATTGCTTCAAAGCCTGTGTCATCCAAGATATTGAGGTCCGCATCAGTGACAAATGCGGCAAATGACATAATGGTGTCATTGTTGGTGTCCAGGCCGGTCATCTAGCAGGGTCAATGAAAATGATTTGAAAACCTCATCGTAAGCATACCTCACAGTCTATCCAGACCAGAGGAGCTTTCGATACTGAAGCCATTGCGACGTGTGCGTGTGGACTGGAGACGGTTGATGGAGGGGAAGTAATAGAATGAACGAGTTGGGATAGTGGCTTGGCGCGGTTAATGGGCAGTCGCGTCGCGTGCACGGTGGCCGTTAGCGCGTCGCTCCTGCGTTCTACCTGTTGTCCCGCCATTCAAACACGCCCACAAACCCATCCCATACCCAATTCCTTCTCTTCGCTTGTTTGCTCACATACTTAATCGTTGTAATACACCATGCCACGAGCAGCCAAGAAGACGGGCGCTGCCCTCCTGGCAGAATTGCGGGCCAATCGTGCCGCTGGCAAGACGCGCATGTCCACATATGAGGTTGCCGAAGAAGAGCAATTATACGACGAGGTCGATGAAGAGGGATACAAGAAGATTGTGCGGGGTAGATTGGATGAGGACGACTTTGTGGTTGGCGATGAGGGTGAGGGATATGTCGACGACGGCAGAGAAGAGTGGGACGATGATCAGGGTCGATACCGCTATGCTGGGACTGAGAGCGAGGAAGAAGACGACCGACCCGCCAAGGGGAAAGCAGGTATACTTTAGCACCCGATGGCTTTCTTGCAGAACTAATACGTAGTAGCCAAGCGTAAACGCGAAGAAGACGAAGAAAAGCGGAAGAAGATTGACAATGGCATCAGCAAGTACTTCAGTGCAAAGAATGCTGCCATGGCACCAAAATCCAAGGTAGACCATCCATACGATTCGTATGGCTTTTCGAGGGCTGACATCTCCAGCCTATCGCTACTGCTGCAGACAAAGACTTTATGGATGATCTGTTGGGTGAGATAGATACGAACCCTACCCTTACCTCTACGATCCGAACACGACCCATCAAATCCGAAGCAAGACGCAAAACTCGCGTACTGTCACCTCCTATATCTGAGAGCCGTCCAGCAGCAACGAAGCGACGGACGAACGACTCGGAAAATCACATGCCAGGTACACCGCCAGCAGAAGCTGCAGAGGCAGACGATGACGGCCTTCCCATATTCGACGACGACGTTCCTATGAGCGACCATCCACTACAATCATCCCCCGTCGCAAAGGCCGTCGAGCGGAGAACACAGCCTGGAGTTAAAATTGAGGAAGAAGAAGACGACCTCATGGAGATCTCCGAGCCTACAGGCCAGCTCGGCGCTCCCATTGCCAGCGTCAACATGGCCGGCCGGCGTCCAATAGCAAAGATCAAACAGGAAAACATTCCTACACCTGCTGGGTCTTCGCCTGCTAAACCGTCTGCAACAAACATCGATGCTTCTTCTTGGAATGACGTCACAAGTAACCTCAATGTCATGAGCAGTCCTGCTCCTCAAACTGCAGGAGCCGGTAAATTGCAGCCACAAGATGCTCTAGAAGATGATGGTAGTTTGCGCATGTTCTGGATTGACTACACTGAATTGAACGGCAGCTTGTGCTTATTCGGCAAAGTTAAGGATCGGAAGTCGGGCAACTATGTCAGTTGCTTCCTGAAAATCGACAACATCCTACGAAAGCTGTATTTCTTGCCCAGGGAATACCGTCAAGTCAGAGGGGTAACTACTGATGAAGAGATTGAGTTAAGTGATGTGTCGGATGAGGTGGATTCGATTATGAGCAAGCACCGGGTGAACCTGTACAAGATCAAGCCATGTACAAGAAAGTACGCTTTCGAGTTGGCTGATATTCCTAAAGAGGCAGACTACCTTAAACTTCTTTATGGCTACGACAAGATGCCTCTGTCTACCGATTTGACAGGAGAGACGTTCTCGCACGTCTTTGGAACCAACACATCCCTTTTCGAGCAGTTCGTTCTATGGAAAAACATCATGGGACCATGCTGGCTAAAGATTGATGCGCCTGACTTCGGCCCAGTTGCGAATGCTTCCTGGTGCAAGCTCGAAGCTCAAGTTGTCAAGCCCAACAACATTACAGTCTTGAGTGCTTCGGACAACCTCGATGCGCCTCCCATGACACTTATGAGTCTTTCTCTTCGAACCACGTTCAATGCCAAGGACAACAAACAGGAGATCCTGATGGCCAGCGCCATGATCTACGACAACTTCTCGTTGACCGACACAACGCCCGTAGACCAGATGCAATGCAAAAGCTTCACCATCATGCGGCCGAACGGACCTGCTTTCCCCATCGGCTTTCAGGGCGAAGTCGAGAAGATCAAGGGCAACATGTACCTCAAGAAGACTGAGCAAGAACTTCTTAGTCTCTTGATGGCCATGTTTCAACGGCACGACCCTGATGTCCTTGTCGGCCATCGTCTGGACGATGTGGATTACAGTGTTCTGCTGAATCGTCTGCGCGAAAAGAAAACACCTGGATGGCACCGCATTGGACGCCTCAAGAGGAGTGACTGGCCCAAGACCATGGGTAAAGGCGGAGCCAGCTTCTTCGCTGAAAAGCAGTTGGCTTCTGGCCGCTTGCTATGTGATTTGGCTAATGACATGGGAAAGTCTCTCATGCCCAAGTGTCAATCATGGAGTCTGGAAGAGATGTGTCAGCTCGGTCTCAACAAGAAACGTGAAGAGCTCGACAATGAGGCCGCTCTGAAGACTTGGGCAACAACAAAAGATGGCCTTCTGAATTATGTCAAGCACTGCCAGGCTGACGCCTACTTCATCGCTGCCATAGCGATCAAGGTGCAGATGCTTCCCCTCTCCAAGGTCCTGACCAACTTGGCTGGTAATTCTTGGGCTCGAACGCTAAGTGGGACTCGCGCCGAACGCAACGAGTACATTTTGCTCCACGAATTTTACAGAAACAAGTACATCTGCCCGGACAAGCAGTGGGGTAAGAGCAAAGTCAAGGCAGAGGACGAGGCGGCTGAGGGAGAAGAAGGTGCAGATGCCAAGAAGAAGGACAAGTACAAAGGTGGTCTCGTCTTCGAGCCTGAAAAAGGTCTCTATGACAAGTTCATCCTGGTCATGGACTTCAACTCCCTTTATCCTAGTATTATTCAGGAGTACAACATTTGCTTCACGACAGTTGAGCGATCTGATATCTCGGAAGATGATGACAAGGTACCCGAAGTTCCTTCAGACCAAGACCAGGGTATCTTACCGCGCCTTATCGCTACGCTTGTTTCTCGACGTCGGGAGGTAAAGAAGCTCATGAAGGCCAAAGATGCCACTCCGGATCAGCTGGCCACCTGGGATATCAAGCAAATGGCCCTGAAGCTCACTGCCAACTCTATGTACGGATGTTTGGGTTACACTAAGTCTCGTTTCTACGCCCGGCCGCTCGCAATGCTCACCACATACAAGGGTCGAGAGATTCTGCGAAAGACCAAGGAAATGGCCGAGGAGAAGGCGCTTCGTGTCATTTACGGTGATACCGACTCGGTGATGATCAACACTAACGTCGACAACATCCAGGATGCGATCAAACTGGGTAATGAGTTCAAGAAAGAGGTCAACGACAGTTACAGGCTGTTGGAGATTGACATTGATAACGTCTTCCGCCGAATTTTGCTGCACGCAAAGAAGAAGTACGCTGCCATTAACATGGTGCCTGTGGATGGCAAGTACATCGAGAAACTGGAAGTCAAGGGTCTCGACATGAGGCGCAGAGAATACTGCGCTCTCTCCAAAGAAACTTCGACGTGAGTTTTAGCAGTCATTATTAATCACTGCGCATAGCTAACAGATCATAGGGAGCTACTCAATTTCCTTCTTAGTGGTGAGGACCCTGAAGTAGTCGTCGAGAATATTCATAATCACCTCCGAGAGCTCAGCAAGCAAATGCGCGAGTACGCCATTCCTGCTCGCAAGTACACCATCTACACGCAGCTCGGAAAGAACCCGAAGGAATATCCCAACGGCAACTCCATGCCCTCGGTGCAAGTCGCTCTGCGTCTCATGGCCAAGGGCAAACACGTCAAAGCAAAGGATGTCATGAGCTTCATCATCACTGGAGACTCTTCCGGATCTGCTGAGAATGCAGCCAAAAACGCCTACCCAGTCGATGAAGTCCTGAAGCCTGACAGCGGACTGAAGCCAGATATCGACTACTACCTCCACAAACAGATTTTGCCACCGGTCGAGCGTCTATGTGCGCCCATTAGCGGAACAAACATCACGCTTCTTGCCGCCTGTCTTGGACTGGATACCTCTAAATATCGTGTCAGCACAGTTTCTGGAGGTGCACAACAAGAGACCGAGATTCACCCTCTGGAGTCACAGATCCCAGACTCCGTACGCTTCCAATCCTGCTCGCCGCTTTGGCTACGCTGCCGAACCTGCACAACTGTCTTTCCCTTCCAGGGTCTCTCACCGACTTCACCAACTACGGCGTCGTTGCAAACAATTTCTCACAGCGGAATTCAGTGCCCTGCTGAAGGTTGCGGTATGACCTTACAAAACATCAGTGTAGTAGCACAGCTGGAGTCTGCAATTCGCCAGGTCGTCGCCTCTTACTATGCGGGATACGTTCTCTGCGATGACCCACAATGTTCGAACCGCACACGCAGCATCTCTGTCTATGGCCACCGATGCTTGGGTCCCAAGGGTCTCGCTCGGGATTGCTTAGGCAAAATGACTTACGAGATCAAAGAACGCGATGTGTGGAATCAGCTTCTATACTATCAGTCTCTGTTCGACGTTGATCGTGCGGGCAAGATGGATGGCGGTATCAAATCGGAGGATATGGAGAGAAGAGAGAAGATCAAAGTGTTGGCCGAAGTTAACAGGGAGAGATTTGATACGCTGAAGGGTGTTGTTGAGAAATGGTTGGAAAAGAACGGAAGGCAATGGGTACAGATGGATAGCTTGTTTTCCTTTGTGCCCAAGGCATGATGAACGGGTTTGATGTATGCTTGGATACCAACAGCTGTTTTCATAAGCATTCTAGATGATGAGGTTTGCACATGGTAGGATTTTAGCACGTTACGATTTCGCTTAGTTGCATAGTTTGCACTTGGTCAGTCAACAAGTTTTACAATCGCGACATTCAACTTGTTTTGCCTTCCTTATGTGAGCATACGTGCATATTTGGGGATAATGATATTAAAAATTATGTGGCTCGTTTATTGCTGACGAGTAGATACTGTCCGAGCGAGCCTCTCCCTCAAGAACTATTGCGTTTATACAGTAGCGATGCCTCTGGGAACAGCATCATTGTACGAGGTCGTCCTCCCTCCGCTTTTTAAAGCCATTTGACATGCCTCGTGGAAGATGATGATGAAGCGGTGGATGTCGTGGAAGGAGTTGTATAGTGGTGCTGGCGCAACTCTGAGCACATCAGGCTTGCGCTCGTCCACTACTACACCGCGTTCCTCGATGTAGTGCTGAACTTTGTCTAGCAAACCTGGGTTGAGGAGCACACTGAGTTGTGCGCCGCGCTCCATGGGATTCACGGGTGTGATGATTTTGTACGGTGGTTCGCCATTTGGGTATTTGAGGAGCCGGGCTTCGAGGTACGCGGTCAGCCTGAGACTACGTTCTCGTAGGGCTTCCATATCGGTGAGGGCGAAGACGTCTAAGCTCGCCATCACGGAGGTCATGTCGAGTGCGCTTGGGTTGCTCAGTTGGAAGCCGCTGGCGCCGGGGATGGGGACGAATTGGTTGTCCATGTGGAATCTGCTGCTCTTGTCGCTTCCCCACCACCCACTCAAGCGTGGGCGGTATGATAGTTGCGCACCGTTTTCTGATGTGCTACCTGTGCCGTTTGTTCGGGGTGTAGGGGCTCTTTCTACCTTACTGTGTCTTTCGTGAACAAAGAGTCCGCCAATGGTGCCCGGGCCACCATTCATGTATTTGTAGTTACACCATGCTGCAAAGTCGACGTTCCAGTCATGCAGCTTCAATGGTACGTTTCCTATTGCATGCGCCAAGTCCCAGCCTACTGTTATGCCCAATGATCGACAGTGACGCGTTATCAACTCGATGTCGAAGAATTGACCGGAGTAGAATTGGATGCCGGGTAGAAGGACGAGGGCAGTACTTGGGGCGTGGTGTGAAATTACGGAGAGGATGTGTTCGCTTGAGAGGTAGGGCGAGGAGGATGATGGTGGATCGATGGTGATTAAAGCGGAGGGATCAAGGTTGTTGTGTGCGATTTGCGAGAGAGCAGCATACTATCGGGTTGTCAGTCACTGGTGCACCCTAAATTACAGTTGGGTAGCATACATGGTCGCTAGGGAATGCCTTGCCCTCGATGATAATCTTCCACCTATCCTTGGTCGGACGGTAAAAACTAGCCATCAAAAGGTGCAGGTTCGCAGTCAGTGTCTCCATGACGACGACTTCACTGGGATGCGCCCCGACAATTTTTGCTGTCTGGTTTTTGGCTGCATCGTCAATGTGTAGCCATGGCGGAAGGCCTCCTTCGTAATTGGTAAAATGTCCGAAGACGCCCTTTGAAGCCCAAGTGTCGAGATAACGGTTGACGTACTCTTTTGTTCTTCGCGGTTGAAGCCCAAGAGAGTTTCCGCAAAAGTATATGGATTCCTCGTTGTCGTCTGATTGCGCACTTGGATTTTTTTCTTTCCGCTGGAATCCATAATTGCGGTTCCTCAGATCGCCCTTGGTGGGTATGACGAACTCATTCCTCAGCTTACTCAATCCGTCCTTCTCATCTTCACGTCGCGCAAACTGCTCGGCGCGAAGTTCGGGCTCCGGTATCGCTAGGTAAGGGTTGTGACCGTAAGGCATTGTCGCGAGGGACAAAGGAGGCAGTCAGTGTCAGCGCTATGCTGAGTCACGGTGCATGAGGTACCAAAGTCACAGATCAGAAAGTCTGCTGAATGGGATTATTTAAGTAAGCATCAGGCGCGATAAGTAAATAGCTCGAACGGGTAGGGCTGTAACAACCCGGTGGCTCACCCGATGGATGGTGGCGGTGGCACAAGGTGGGGGTAGTTTCATGACTAAGCGGTCCAGAACCGTGAGGCAGCAATCAACATTGATTGGTGCTGGAAATTGTGACATCCCTAGCTATGACCTCAGATCTTCGATCCCTCCACCTCGGACCTCTTCTCGGACTACTTCGATATCGCAACAATGGCATCCCCATCTACCATGTGTGTGTCATGCTGGCGCGCAGCGAGACGGACTGTTACACCAAAAGTAACTGCACCTACAACAATCGTATCACAGTATGTGAGGGCGCATAGCAGGATCGCCGCCTCGCGCGCCACTCCGCAGTCGCTATATCTCGACTTCCTTGCACCTTCCGCCCTACGGTGGAAAGCCTCAAGACGTATTCCAGCACACAATTCAGCCTTTGTACAGCCACCAAGCATATCACGACGAGCTCTCGCCACATCATCTGATGCCTCGACCGCAAAACCTGCCCATGTAATCCAGAATCCACGAACCGACGACTCGGGCAACCCAATGTTGATTTCCATTGCACCACGCGCATCGAACCGCCTTTATAAGATATCCACAGGCGATAATAATCCAAACCTTGCGCTGCGTGTGACCATTGAGAGCGGTGGTTGCCATGGTTTCCAATATCTCATGGACCTAACGGACTTATCCAAGAATCCACCTACCGAGGAAGATACTGTGTTCGAAGGGGAGAAGGGAGAGAAGGTTGTCATCGATGAGTCGAGCCTAGAGTTGCTGAGTGGGAGCACAGTGGATTACACAATGGAATTGATAGGTAGCCAGTTCAAGATAACAGGCATACCGGGGGCAACGAGTAGTTGTGGCTGTGGGACGAGCTTTGATATTAAGATATGAACGCATTGGGGAAGGGTTTTCCTGTTCCGCACCTCGGCCGAACACCTAACTGATAATGGCCAGTTTTCATTGCTGTTACTATCTGTGGTCATACAAGGAACTGTTTACACGTTTTTGTTCTGTAACCACTCACGGCTTTTTCCTGGTTACCCTTCAAAGTACTACCGTCAAGCCCTATCTCAACTCGCCTGTTCTCAGACCCTCTCAACAATTGTGCACACCCGACTGTCTTTTGGGACGCTCTGACGGCTGGAGCTCAAATTGAAACTTGCTGTGACCCCTTTCCTTTGTTTTTGTTGAGCGATTAATCTGAGTTTTGACCCTTGTGTCCAAGCTCGGTGTCTCCACTCTCACATGATATGGGTTTCTAACTCTTTTTCTATTTGTCCACTAAAACTCGGAATACTTCACCGGCTAAAGACAATGCGGATCGACACAGGTCGTATATCCATGCGCAATCAACACAAGGAGCGGATGTCAGTCGGAAGTGCGCCATTCAGGATCGGAACCTCAGAATCATGATTACTACGACATGTTATTATAAAATAGGGCATTATGGAAAGGTTCGTGAACCACGAAGGGAACTACATAATAACAAAAGAAACCTAAGTTCCAAGAGATATTCTCCGCTAACCGGTGCTTATGCAGGGGCAAGTCCTTCAGCATGGAAACAATGGTTTACTCGGGCACTTTGGGATGGAGTTGGTAGGCTGAGAGGCAATCCCGGCCCTCTGATATTCAAAAAAGGGGGCCATGAAAAGTTTTTTCTTTTGATTTTCGGATGAACCAGATCCTCGGTTGTGCACTGGCTTCTGGGAACCCTAAACTTTCCGGAGAGTGAATTACTATAATCATTTCAGAACATCTAACCGCACCGTCGAGCGAGTATGCTCTTCAGATATATATATATATATATGCAGTAGGCCAACCCCAAAGTAACTCAAGACTATGTTAACACAAAGTATGAGTGATATGGTAGCCATTTCAGCTATACTCATTAGTCATTGTGGAATCCTGATTCCGCTGAGGATCAAACTCAAATTGTATGCAGGTATTGAGCGCATGCAGGCTGCAGACTCGAAAAGCAATGTACTGACCGGCAGCGTGCATATTGCATACGGGAAGGGGTGGTACGGGCCGGGTCCTGTAGCCTAACGAGCACCAGCGCCCGAAGCCCCTTCTCGAATGTTCAAAGCCCAACCATACGTACACAGTCTAGATCTACACTAGGAATTTCTTGTTCATCATCTGAGGAAGAGTATTTTTCGTTGAATACTTTCGGCAACTTATCAAAACTACCTGGCTACAGATACCGACACAAGCGCGCCGCTGCTTCGCCAGTAAACGCTGACAGTGATTCCAATATTAAGACCAACATACGCATTTCGCTTGATAATACGTGAGTAAAAGATTTTGGGTGCCCAGAACCTGTTAGCCACGTAGCAGAATGAACTTGCGTATGAAACAGGCCTGGGATCATACGATACCCCGCACCAGTGTTCGCGAGCGAACCATATCGTCGGGTACTACTATGGCATTAAACCGCATTTGAAAACGCCCCATGGGGTTCACCTGATGCAATCGACACGCTACGTCTACCTATCCGCGCTTGCGTCTTTCTGGAACACTGGGGGTGCATAAACAACTCTAAGCGAATGCTTGAGGCAACAGATTTACTAACAATAACATCCGCCATCAGAAGGACATAACATGTTGCCATTAAATCGCCAGTTCCAGTCTCTACTCTAATCTACAGAGTATAGAACTCTAAAGTAAACTGCCTTTGTAGGTCCTCATCAACCAACATGGCTTATGCCAAGTTAAATTTGAGCTGATGTTAGCCAAGCATGCTATCGAGCGACGTGCATAAAAACAAAACCCCTCGCTTACTACGCAATAAGGTCAACGAATCTAGAGAAGAAAGGAAAAAGCATACAAATCGATGCTGCCCCAAAAGCCAAATGTCCATATTCCGTTAGCGTTCATGACTAGGCAGCGCCCCTGAGCGCACAGGAGCCTGCGCAGCCACGAGGCATCAAGTCCTGATTGGAGTAGTCGTCAATGATATCTGCGCAGTAGCCTAGCTACTGGGATATACAAAAAAGCAGTTTTGTGCCGCCCGGACATGAAGCTGACGTTGCCAGCTTGGAAAGAGACGGGGTTCTGTTACGTTGGTGTGGCGGGCAGGCCACCCAGCAGCTGAGGTTTTTGCTATTTCGTAGACGACCCAACGGCCGAACGGGCCCGATGAGTATCTTGTACTTTGTTGCTCAGGGTGATGGAAGTAGAAAAACACACAGAGAAGGGAGGTGTTGGCTATAAGGAAAGCGTCTTCGCACTTATGGTGTTGACCTGCAGCATTGTTTTCGAAGTACTACACTTTTTCGACAATTGGACCTGTATCCGTATCCTTCGATTCGGCAATCTTTTATCTATAGAGTATCGCGCAACTCTTATACAAAGATCTTAGAAGATACTCGACGGTCTCCAACTTGGTTTCAGACTACGCACCATCTCATTTAAACTACCCGTCACCCACCAATATGAATCTCGGCTCATGGGAGGGCATATCTACGATATCTATCGTTTTTGTTGCAATCGGTGGTGTGGTGGCCGTTCTCAGCCTCATAATTCTCGCCGCTACCATTATGGATATTCCAAACCGCAGGAGGCGGCAACACGACAAGGAAACGTTTTCGTCAGAAGAGATGGAAAGGGACAGCATGGATTTCGAACTCTTGGAGAAGGATATTATCGAGGTTACTGTGACAAGGATGCCAAGTACATCGCAGAGTAACCCATCTCAAGGCACATATGCTCCACGAATGCCGTCAATGCCGGGTCAGTCTGAAACATGTTCGAAATTGGTACCATTGCAGCTGACTTGAGAAGTGTGCGAGTGGTTTACAAGGGATCGATCCGTCACAAAATCGTCGTAATCGACCTGATTGCCAGCGTCTCTACATTCGATATCGATGGTCTCATACGGTGTCACTTGAGCGCCTCGCCTTGGTTGCTGTCAGACGGAGTTAGTCCGATTCGTAACAGCGAGGTTGCGATTCCGTTCTATATTCGACCGGACTCCGCAATCAGCGCTTCGATACCCTCTCGTGGCTTGGAGATCGGAGCTAGGTGTTATGGCCGATATGTAGTACAATTTCGCTTATGGATCCGCATCCTTCCCGTCCGTCTGTTGTTATTCGTCCAAAAGTCAGTTGAGTTACATACTAAGCACAATCCGATTTCGGCTCGAGTTTCTTGCTGCCTTGTGGCTATGCGTGCGTTCTTCGTCCGTGGCAGCCCACATGCGTGTACCAAGCCCCACTCGGGAACATTGAAGCAGCATACTTTACATCAGTCAGCAGCTTTGATGACTAGTTACATGATCAATCGGATGCTAAAACCAAAAGGCTCTTACATCAGCAGTAATATGTCTGCCTTGTACTACTCAAAGCCACCATTGCGGAGCATTCATCCGCCTTAGCATACGCGCTATTCTGGCTAACCCCCTGAGCTATTACCAATGTTTCTAAGATCGTCAGCAAACGCCCTGCTTCTTAAGAGCGAGGGTTGGTGATAGGCAACCTACATGTTAGGCAAGAAGCGCTTGATTAGGGTATAGTACTTTTCGCTCCGCGCAATGGTACTACTGAATCCCGCTAAATCCGTTGGCACCGTTGACAAAGGTATCCACCATCGAATTCAGCCGCGTGTCGTGGAAATGTGATGCGGTACGGTCACATTTCGTCTGCATGTAAATCAGCAGGGAAACTAGGTTCGACATATATAAAGGTCGTTGGGATATCTCTTATACACAGCTCAGATCACTCGTGTGCTAACTGTACTTGCCATCCTCCTCTAGAATATCGACTTTTGCTCTCCATAAATTTCCCCACTTCTCAATTTTCTCAATATGGCCACTTTCACCCCATACAGCGAGCAACCATCGCTACACACTCACGCACCTTACCGCGCAGCTTCCCTTACACAACCTGCCAACCTTCGCCAGGCACTCAAAGATGCCCAGGCCGATGCAAGCAAGAGTCTTATGGGTATTGCACAGGGCATTCCCAGCACTTTTGTGACCAAGCTTATTGCAAGCACAAAGCCGGATTTCATCTGGTTGGATGTTGAGCACGGCATGTTCGACCGTTTGACACTGCACGAGTGAGTTTTGCAGCAGATGACGAATGAGAAGAAATTTGCTAATAGAGTGATAAAAGCTGCATACACGCTGCTCAGCACCACTCTGAAGGAAAGTCAATGGTCATTTGTCGTGTACCCAAACGCGATGAAATCAGTCTCACTACTGCACTCGACGCTGGCTGTGCCGGTATCGTGATTCCCCACGTCGAGTCTGCAGATGAAGTCAGACAGTTCATCAAGGAGATGTACTTTGGTGGTTAGTTTCTCCTCTCTCAAAACTTTCCCTGTCCCTGCCTTGTCGCCCCACCCCCACCATTTCTTTTCTCAAGAGTACCCACGATAACACGATTCCCCAACAGACGGTAAAGGCCACCGCTCATTCTCCCCATGGGCCTTCACCCCCGGCCTGACTAAATCCCTGTACCCGAATGACCCTTACAACGTTCAAACTGCAAACAACCACGTCTGTCTCATCCCACAAATCGAGTCGCTCAAGGGTCTTGAGAATGCGGAAGAGATTGCTGCCGTACCAGGCATTTCCGGACTCATGTTTGGTCCGGGCGATTTTATGATTGATGCTGGAATGGATATCACTACTGTGTTGGCTGGTCAGCCTGATCCCAAGTTTCTTGAGGCTATGGCCAAGTTCAATGCTGTTGCTGCCAAGAATGATTTGCCAATCTTTGGGTATGTAATTTTCCCTTTCACTGCTTCCCCCCTTCTCGAGTGCACTATAATTTGCTAACATTTCATGTCTTTACAGTGGTGTCATGAGCCTAGAGCACCTACCTATGGCTATTCAAACTGGCATGCGCGCTATCGCTGTTCAATTCGACGTCTGGGGCACGACGAGATTGATGGCAAACTCGTTGGAGCAAGGATGGAAGGCTGCAAAGGAGTTTGAGGGAAACCCCAGGCCGGGGTTCTCAAATAGAACGGGCAAGAAGGCCGGTGAGAACGGTGAGAACGGTGTGAATGGTAAGTAGGTGTTAGCTGATACCGTCTATCCTTCATAGATATGTTTAGATATGTTTATAGACATAATGTATTTTCTATTTTGAAGCTGTATGAGAATGAAGATGTAGCCTTATGCTGGCGCACTATGATGTTGAACTTCATCTCGAACGCCTATCGTGGCTATGTACATGGTGTGAGTTTGGAGCAGGCAACTCCTTGTTCTGTAAGTATTCTGTAAGAATGATTACTTTACGCATATAGAAGATATATCGTTATGTATACTCGTTAAGCGTCGTTACTAGATTATCAAGGATTCAAATCTCGCTCCTACTTCGGCCGCAATTCTACATTCGCACATTACTACGATGTACTACTTACTACACCAAGCTCATGGACATGGAGCTTCTTTTTTTCGAAGCGCCAACTATATTAACGAGTGACTGTAACAGCCGGAGCGAGAAGTAGCAAGCAACTACAGCAGTGGGTAGACGGAGCATCGTGTGATTAAAGCTGTGCTTGTATTCAGCTATTTATGGACTGAACTAAATTGGAATCATCTCGACTACAGCTGACTCAGTCTTTTCATGCTTCGCCACTGAAACAATCTTCAGCCCAGCCTGCGCCGCAAGTTCGCCAAACGCTTTCTCGCTGCGCACCTTGCCACCAATATTCAAAATGAACATATCGACAGTACTAGTATATACACTCGGATCTTCGGGACGCAAATACTCTGCAATGAGTACCCGCGAGTCGTCTGCACAGGCTGTGCGTATGTTCTTCAGGATCTGAAGGGCTTCGAAGTCGGACCAGTCGTTTAACACCCGCCGTATGTAGTATACAAGCGCGCCTAGAAGAGTCAGCTGCTTTGGTCACCAACATGGAGGTTACATTTCGAAAAGATGGGAGACCTCTGTTTCATACCTTTAATCGGTTGTTCTCCAAAGATGCTGTGTCCAATCTTTTTTACTGGGCCCAAGATAGCAGAATCTTTGTGCTCTTCTACCGCCTCAGCAATCACATGAGGTTGGTCCTGCAAGACACACCTGGCTGCAGGAATCGCCGGTGACTCTTCCAAAATCTCCTTCAATGCTTGGCCCTTCCCTCCAGCGACGTCAACAATGAGCTCCCTATCAGCATTTCCTGCTGCATAAGCGCTCACCCAGCTAAAATCATATACTCCTGTAATAGGGATATCGCCATCAATAGCCATGGCGCCATTCATCTTAGTTGCTAACCCTGGGATCGCCGCCATGATTTCGTACGCCGTCTTGTCCGGCATGCCCATCGCGAACCCTCCTGGCGAGCGATTTGACCTAGGCGGCTCAGCGAGCCCGTTCGTTGCGAAATAGCCCGGCCACTGTGTCGTCGGTCCCATGAAGAAGTCGAAAAGGTACGTGTAGAATTGCCCAACACGGGCGTCCGTAAAGGCCTTTGATGTTGACGTATGTGCCACATGGCCGGGTGCCGGAGATTTTAGTACGTCGATTGCGATGAGGAAGGCCGTGAAGCGCTCAATGAGGTTATACTCAACGCCTAGCTGTGCCGTAAGATTCTCAAGTGATATTCCTTCCTCTGGAATGGCGTCGAAGATACCGTGCTCGACAAAGACACGCATTATACCCAGCTCAGCCATGGAGGCAAAGTACTTGCCGATTGGCGTCTCCGCCAGGGAGAATTGGGAAACCATATTGAGGTATTGAATATGTGAAACTGAAATGAAGGGTAATGAATAGTTCTAGGAATCCACAATCGAGCGAAGATGTTAAATAAGTCTACAAAACCAAGGAATCCATATACAACAAGCAATACTAGTGCCCCAATACAGTAATCCAGGTCAATTTCGCTAAGTTCATTAGCATTGACGCGTGACGACAATTCTGCAGGTAAGAGCACTCGTCACTGTAGGGTCTTCACAAGGTTCCCTTGCATTGCAAAAATACATAGCCGAATACGAGTCGGTGTCCGATGCTGTCCGAAGGACCCACAATTTTAGCATTCCATACTTTCCACCGCTAGTCCCGGGTAATAACTCCAAAAAGTAAGATACCTAGTCGTGATTTTTAAGAAAGCGAGGAATCCGATTCGGCATTTGTACTCTTTTACACATTTATATCAACGCATTAAGTCTAGTACGCGATCATTGAACCACCAGTAACAGCGCTCGTCTTCCCAAACGCATCCCTAACAAGCTCCTGAGCCCAATTCGGAAACCCCTTCAGCCATGAAATAGGTGCCGCAGCACTCGGAATAAAGAGTTGAGCACCACGCCTGCTAATAATCTGCTGCACAATAACCTCTGCTACCTCATCTGGCCTCAACATGCTCTCAAGGATCTTTGGATCTTGGCCACTCTTCAATATCGACTCCTCGATTAACGGCGTGCGCACCCAGCTCGGATGCACAATCGAAGTCTTAACACCAGACGCATGATACCAGATACTTAGCTCGCTCGTAAGACCCTCGTGGAATGATAGCGCAGCAGTCTTAGTCGCTACATAGTCTGCATTGGCAGAGTTCGTTAGAAATGAGTTGACGCTCGCCACTGTCATGATGTGGCCTTTGTTCTTTGCCACCATGTCTGGAACGAACTGCTGGACCAGTCGCCAGTGCGAGAGGATGTTTACGTCGAAAATCCGGTTGAGGAACTCGCTTGGGGTCTTTAAAATTGTATGAGAGCCCGTGATGCCGGCGTTGTTGACGAGGATTGATGGATGCCCCAGGTCTTTGCGGATTTTATCACCCGTTTCTGCTATAGCAGTAGGACTGGAGATATCGCACCGGAAGTAGTTCAGTAGGTGATTTGATGCAAACTCCTCGGGTGCGTCTTGTATGTCGAGCACTGCTACGCGGATTCCGTGTGAAGTGAGAGCTTCTGCGACGGCCTTCCCAATCCCACTGCATCCTCCAGTAACGACTGCAATTTCAGAGCTCCAGTTCCAGCCATGGCCTGCGTGTATCTGCCAGTTATTTGTAGCCCATGAGTTGAGAGCTGCATTGATCCTCCTGACGACACCCACTGCAGTTAGAAAACCTAATATGCGTATGGGGGTGTGTAGGTCGTTGACGTGTAAGAGATATTTTGATTCCAGGGCGCTTCTCCACATGTGTTCTGGTGTGTACCGCAGCAAGCCGAGAATTGGACCGGTGACTATTGGTTCAAGCGCATATTTGATGATGAGGGCTAGCCCCCTGAGAGGGAGTTCCAAAATTGCAGACATGTATTTCTTAGCAGTTTGCCGACAGGAGAAATATGTTTACCGAGGCATTGGCAGCGTCAAAACTTAAAGCGCGGATGTTACGAGGTGAGGTATTCCGGTGTAAATGGTACCCTGCTTGAGCGACTAGGCCGTGCCTGTTATCCGGCCTCAGGAGAAACCGAAACCACTTTAGGGTAATTCCCGATGGGCCGCGGCTTTGAGTTTTAGGTTTACTAATAGGAGCCGGAGATTTCTTAGTGGGGCCATAGCATGTACCCAACTATTGTATGAACACCGCAGCTTCAGGGATCTACTGATCGTAAATAATCGGAGATCCAGTATCTGGGTTTAGGCTGTAAGTCGGAAACATTGGTTAGAGTGCTTACGAAAACGATTCCGATTGTCCGACCCAGCATATTCGGGCATGGTACTTCCTAGGACTCACCGCTACGAATAAAGTTTGTGAAGTTGTAAAATATTCAAGCAATGGATCTTACACCGCATCCCGGAAGTTCAATCTAATTCAGTCAAAATGTCTTTTTGGGAGCAAATTCACAGCCGCCTCATTTTCCAAAGCGGTATAGGTTTTGCATACCGCCAACTATTCATGCACCCGCCTCCAATCGCAGCAGGAGTCAAACTCGACGGCCAGACAGCCATCATTACCGGCTCAAACACCGGTCTGGGATTTGAGGCAGCACGCCAGTTCCTCCAGCTAGGTCTCACTCGGCTCATCTTAGCCATCCGGTCGGAAGCCAAAGGCAGCCTCGCAGCAGAAGCCCTTCGAAATGAGTTTCCACACGCCCGAGTCGAGGTCTGGATCCTAGACATGGAGGATCCCGAATCAATCTCTGCATTTGCTACCAGATGTCAGGCGCTGCGTAGGCTTGATATTGCTATTCTCAACGCCGGAGTGCAGAACAAGGACTGCGTCATTTCTTCCAAGACAGGGAAAGAGCAGACTTTCCAAGTAAACTACCTTTCAACAATCATGCTGGCTGTACTTCTTCTACCGATACTGAGAGCCAAAGGGAGGACGGCTGGTAAGCCGGCTAGGCTCACAGTAGTGACGTCTACAACTGCATATTTTGCGGATTTCAACCACGAGAAAGCAATTTTACCACAGTTTGACGAAAAGTACGATGTCACCAAATGGTATGCGCGCGAGAAGTTACTGCAAATGATTTTTGTGAGAAGATTGGCGGCGCTAGTTGACTCCGACGAGGTTATTATCAACACGGTTTGTCCGGGACTAGTTGGAGGTACGGAAATCTGGCGCACCTTAAATACAAGCTCTTTATTCAACCTCATCCTCCCGGCCTACTTTGCTTTGTTTAGTAGAAGCCTGGAAGAGGGTGCGAGTACGTACGTTCATGCTGTGGCGGTTGCAGGTAGGGAAAGTCATGGAGGCTTCTTGAGTGAGTGGGGAGTGCGTCCGTAAGTGCTTCGCGAAGATAATTCATGCTCTTTCATCATTTACTGACAGTATGTTAGATTTCCAGTTGTTATGTATTCAGAGCGTGGCGAGAAGTTGATCAAGAAAGTTCTGAGCGAAAGCAGAGAGATCTTAAGAGCTGTGAATATCCCAAAGGCATTGATACAAGACTTATAGGAGATATGTTGTAACGACTGAGTTCTCACATAGTTTCTGCCTAATTTCTTCAGATACATTATATCAACCCGACTTCAGCTTCTCTGGTCTGAGAGTGAGTCTAACATTCAAAGGAGGGCGCACATAAGTAGCTCGCACGCGCTGGTCATGCCATGGTTTCTCAAGCCATTCGCTATCTACGAGCTCGACATTGTACTTCCATAGTAGCCGGGCAATTATCTGCTTGATCTCCGAATGTGCCAGGCTATTAGCATGTTCTCAATTAGTGGACGTTCTCGTGAGGCTGTCGGAGACAAATGTTGGAACGAGGGATGACATACTTCTGACCAATACAGTTACGTTTTCCGGTTGAAAAAGGCTGAAATGCTGCTTTATTGTCGTCTTTGAAGCGAGGGTCCTTAAGCCAACGCTGAGGAGCGAAGACTTCGGGCTCGGTGAAGTTGGCCGGGTTATGGTACATTGCCCAATGCCAGATATCTACATTTGTCTATGTTTTGGATATAATGTTCAGCGAGGTGCTCAATTTTTCATAAACATCCTATTAAGACTTACCCCTCCAGGAAGAAAATAACCACCAATGACCTCACCATGTCGCTGAATTAGTCGTGGTACAGAGCCTACAGCGGCCGGATAAATACGCAAGGTCTCGTCCACCACAGCTGTGAGATACTTGAGACGCTGTGCGCTGAGGAGTGTGATTTGTTCTGCACTATCGAAAGATGTGTCAATCTCTTCTCTCAGCTTGGCGAGAATATCAGGGTGGGTGCAAAGTAGGTAAGTTGCACCGGCAAGTCTAAATCAAGCCATAGTCAGTTCTGCTGTTTTCCAATGTGAGGGTTTATCATACGCGACTGCAGTCGTTTCGGATCCGGCTACGACGAAGATGCTTGCATTGTGGCAGATTGCTTCAAAAGAAAGGCCCTATCGCCCACACTATCAGTTTCGTGACCAAATCCGGTATCCGGGCTAGCGTTGTGAATATGCTTACCTCCTTTTTCTCAACATGGTCAGCTTTCATAACCTCAATAAAGTCCGCTCGACTCGGCTCAAGAGCCAAACGCTTCTCTACTTGAGTTCTCATAAACATGTTATGCTTTGCAATAATACTCGCAGCAAATGTCTTGACAACTGGTCCTATCATTGACTCCAAGAATGGATATGCCCGCCGGAAATGCGCCATATCATGTTGCGCAACGAAGAACTCCAAAATCGTGGCTATCCACGGATGAAAACCCCTTCGCTCCATGTTTCCAAAGGACTCGCCGAAGCTAAGATCACCAATGACATCGAATGAGAAGAAGTTGAACCACTCGGCTATATCAAAGTATCGTTCCTCGGAGCAGTGCTCCTCGAAGCAGCTAAAGAGGCGATCGACGTGATGCCGAATAAGAGGCTCCTGACGCTGCATGCCTTGCGCTGAGAATGCTGAGGCTAGCAAATGGCGTTGGTGCGTATGAGACTCTGTATCAGCTCCGATGATGCCTGAAGCGACTTCAGTTACGAAGCCTGGGTGCTTGAGATTCTCTGGCTGGCCAGGCTTGCGATGTCCGTACACTTCTTTCCATGCTGTTGCGTGGAGACATGACACGGAGTTCGGGCTGGTGCGGACAACCCCGCCGTACTTCTGATGCAGTGCGAGGATTCGTTTGTGCGGTGTGCTAGACCACGACATTAAAAGAAGAGGGATCGGTGATACGGACCATAAGAATGGCCCAGGTACTTTTCTCAGTGGGTTGATGTAGACATTGTAAATGATGGACCATACGACATGTCCTAGAACCTTTGATACAGGTTAGTAAAGATGTATTCCACATCACATTTTCCTAGAGTATTACCGCCCATAAGGCTATGTATATCACCATCCACATTGATAGGATCTCTTGAGATTCAGTGATCCTTAGAATAGACCATGCCATTTCGGAGTTCATTACATGCAGAAATAAAAGATGGTCAAGAGCGCTCTTTCAATGCATGCAAACAAAGATCATTTCCCCACTCTCTGATTCTCTGGAACACCGAATTTCCAGGATATCTTGCTCCGCATTTGATTGCAATCAACTAAGTGGGTTAAACAATATTCGGTGAGTTACCAGATTAGAGAAGCCTCGCTGGTG
Source organism: Bipolaris oryzae ATCC 44560 (assembly GCF_000523455.1). Taxonomy (NCBI): domain Eukaryota; kingdom Fungi; phylum Ascomycota; class Dothideomycetes; order Pleosporales; family Pleosporaceae; genus Bipolaris; species Bipolaris oryzae. The sequence continues at coordinate 261,286 of NW_006911291.1, forward strand.
TACCCATAGAAGGACCGCAACTAAGATTGATACACTTTCGCCTGCTCTTGCGCCGGCGAATCATGGATGTATATATGTGCACCAATTATGCAATAGTATTTTTCCCCGCTATCCAGTGCTATTTATATCTGTAAATTCCTAGAATGGAAAAAAAATCAAGCTGGCTACACCCCTGTCTATACTCCCAAAGCTTGCCATTCAGATCGTAGGCCTGAAAAATACAACTTCAACACTGAAGATGCTTTTAGTTAGCTTAAAGCTCTTTCGCCATTTTGTTGATATTTCAAGGGCGAAATACATTCTTTGGCACGGTGTACGCAATGTACTAGAACTTAATCGCCCGGGAAAGACACCGAAGTGGCTAGTCTCATAGACACACTATTGCTAGGTATCCCAGTTTTTGCATATATGCATAGTATAGTAGCTACAGCACCATTTATGATTTAGGTTCTGTACTTTACTGGGAATAGAGCGGTTTTGAAAACGTTGTATAAAAGGCTAAGCTGATTCCTAAACGGTGTAAGGGATTGAAAGCGTCAATACCAATCCCGACATCATCAACGCAGTATCTCAACACACAGGTATTGCAAACTTCCAAGGTTTGACCTATATCCATTCAACAGCATCTTCCTAAGCGACATTCTTACGACGAGGAGTGAAGTTACAAATAACCGGCTCAGCGCACTTGAGGTTTAGCTCAACCTTGATCTTCATTTCTTCCGTACTAATGTCCTCAGTCCCATTGAGCCCACACCACGTGATGCTCTCAAACTCCTGTAGAAGCCGCACTAAGATATACTGAATCTGGAAACGGCCAAAAACCCGCCCAGGACACTGGCGTGGGCCTACACTAAAGGGTAGATAGTGACCATACTGTGGCGACCATGTTTCCCATCGTGAAGGATCCCACACATCGGCATCTGCACCTACTGTGGTCTTGTTGCGCTGAAGACCTGCGACTGAATATACTGTAGAATTGAAAAATTAACTAACCGTGAACAGTAGGGGCTCAAGATTTTGATGCTGCATTTAAGTTGCAATCTTACCAATGATTTGTCCAGCTGACACAGAAATGGGATCATTTCCATCCGGGCCGCCTCCGACAGGCAAAATTGCATCTTTCCTAGCCTCTCGAATATTAAGGCCGAGTGGGTGGTACATTCTCATAGACTCTTTGACTGTATTGGCAAGCAGATCTAGTTTTCTGAGCTGCTCCACCGAAGGAATCTCATCCATTCCAATGCTTGTAAGAAAACTCTAGTTAGTATGAAATCTATAGGTTTTGCTCACGTAAGGTTTTACTTACTGCTCTTCGATCTCTTGTTGAAGCTTTTTATACAGTGTTGGTTGGCGGGCCAGGTGGTATATTGTCCAAGTAGTTAGAATGGCACCTGGATCCTTCGTGGTCATTAGTATTTAGTTTCATCAGCAACATATCCATGATGGAATTGTTGACGTGAAATAACAAATGGAAACCTATGGCTTACCTTCGAAGCCATCAACACCGCAATTAGTTGACCTCTAATAAAATACCGGTCATTCGGATGCGTAGCAACCAGATCTTCTACAAGATTAAACTCCTTCTTCGTCTTCGAATCTGTTTGATTGTTGATCGGCAGCGCCAAAGTTTTATTGATGAGATCGTTGATATATCGTGTCAATTCACGATACGCTCTAGGAACGAAAAGCCAATCGGGAAACAAGTTTGCAAGACGTCTGCAAATACACATTTCATTAACACAATCATTGAATTTGAAGCTTGTAACTTACCCGAATAGAAGGCGATTGGTGTTGAAAGTCAGAAGCTCTTCCATTGCCTTACGGAACGGCTGTTCGTTCGCAGATAGCGAATTCGTGGATTCGCCTAGGAAGACTTGGCTCACCAGGTCAAGTTGGAACTGAGTATAGTAAGTAGGAGATTCACATCAGGAAAGGCCTGCATATGAGAACTCACCCTATCAACCACATCATACACATCGACCTTCTCAGGCGAATCCTTAATCAGTCTTAGAAGCTTCTGTATATGCCTCTCAGCGGTCGGAATATCATCCGAACGGACACGAGAAACCTTTTTCACAACACTCGTCAGCCATTTCCCCCCGAAGTTCCATAGGAGCAAAACATCTTCTCACATGCGGCTCCAGCTGTTCCCTACTCGTCTTCCATAGCGGCCCATCCGCTACCCCGCGCGATTAGCAACTCCGCTCTACAATATCAAGTACTACGCACTTACTCGTAAACACCGAATCCCCCAAAATGCTACTAAAAACATCGTGCGGGGTCTGGCCTTTCGCAAAATCTGCAAACTGATCCGCCTGGATCGCCTTGATGTTTTCTGCGCGGTCAGTAATAAATATATCGCCACCGAGTAAGTTCATTTCAACCGTGCGACCGGGCGTATCGAGCACCTCGTCGCAGATGTACTCGACAAACGTGTTTGACTGTAGGCGCTGTACGAGATTCCATGCCATGTCGAGACCTGGTCGCCACATGATGATTAGTTTCACTGCTGTATTAGAGTCGCGCGCTAGAGAAAGAGGAAGAGGGATGGTTGCTGACCGAAAGGTAGTTTGTAGGGGATGCGAGGTGCATGCGGGATAAATGGTTTCTTTGCATGGTTATTATGCAGTCTAGATGCTAGAATGGCATAGAAAATGATTGCCGCTATGCCGTAGAGAAGTGGTTTTGAGATACCAACGTCTATGGACGTTAAGACGCCCATCTTCCGTTTCTTAAGCTCAGAGTCTCGTTGAAGAAAGAACCATGTGGCAAGTTATCTTGTGCAGGAAAACACCGGCTAACTGTATATCGTAGATGGTTTGGCAAATTGACACAACTAGTACTCAGGTATCTGGGGTGCATACAAGGCAGTTGAAAACTAACTTTTCAAACAATCTCTTCGTTATTCACTGCACCAGTCCACTCTGGACTTAGGCTTGCTAGGTAGAAATTCGATAGGCCATCACGGGCATCAATGACTATTCGCATGTTGAGTGCTCGGTCCTAGCATTGCGGATATCCCAATCCGGTAGTACTGACACTACTGACTTAACTATGAACCCCGTGATCTCTACGCCACTGATTCAGTATGCTCCGTTCATCAGATCATATTTCGGCAAATGCCCTTTTCATATTTGTCATTGCGCCCGCCGTACGGTAATCAAATTGGAAGGGGGTTTCCTTCTTAACGTTATGTCGGGTACGACTATGACGGACTAGACTTTTTATCTCTCTTTGCTATACAGCGCATCAGATCAATTATATCAGAAAAAAAGAGCAGGTCACATTCTAATCTACCGGAATTGGATGTTAAAAAAATCAACCTTACAATGAGAGTACATAACAAAAGGAGTTAGGTAAGAATTTACGTCAGCGGTACCCTGCTCTTGAGCCCTAGTAAGAAACCATTTAGTAATACGACTCAAATCCTTTTAACGGATATATGCCTATTTGGCACGCCTCCATTGGGTACGACAAGGAAATTAATGTTGTGGGTATGGCTATATGCAAAAATTAAATAAGCTTTGATGTGAACCCCGTTGCTAAACAGTTCGGGCTCCGAACGGGTAAGAGAGTTGTTGGCCGATAGGTTACATCATACGTAAGCGGGAAATGGATGCAATAATGCCGAATGCGGTAACTTCGCCTAGAGGGTCACTGTCACAACTGTACAAGTAATTCTCATGTTAATCTTACATTTACATAGCAAAAATGAACCAAGTGCATTTATCTTGCGTATTTGATGTTCAAAATCTTATAGTAGGGATTCAAATATTCGATAGTGCAAACGAGGTTATCTCGACGGGTCAACCGCAATTTCCGAAGTTAACCGAGAGCGCTTGGACGAGCTACACCGAATCGATGCTTCGGCCTTAATAGTAGAAAAAGTCCGTTGCATAGTTCACATGGTTACTCTGAGTTGCTAGCGTTGCCACTCCACTTTCTCACCAGAAAGTAGCATGCTAGCTAAAGAAGGAAATTTTGAATATCTTACCGTTGCTTAGCACCGATGCAGCCAATGAGATTGAAGGCTCTTGAAGCGAATCAGATTGCATTTCTTCGTGCACGAGATCCCTCTTAGGACTGATCGTGATGTGCAGGTAAACCCTTGATAAAGTTCATGAATACGTCCTTGGGTCCCATGCCGACTGAAGCGCCTCAAAATCAAGATCCCTGGTAGTGCTGTAAGTAAGTTTGGAGTAGGGTATGACATGCATGGTGGTCATTGGCTGCAGGAGAGCTGTATCACTATTACCCTGTATCCTTTTGATCACACCGTAGCTGTAACAAATTTGCATAGTGGTTTGCCTTAACGTGCTGCGTAATAATCTTACTGGACACATAGTTAGCAAGCATCAGGCTTTCGGTGATGGCAACATACTTTGATTCTCGGCGAGATGTCGCGCATTTCGAGCGAAGCTGCATGACCATCTATTATGCAGAATATATGTATTAGATGCGGGATACCCAGAATCTCATTGCCTCTTCCACCGTTCTCAACAAATTCTCCATACCTCTCTTCTCGAAACTTGGAAGCATCCATCCTCCACAAGTAATACAGGACGTTGAGGATCCGGTATCAATTGAGCCCAAACTGATATAACATCACAAACAACAATCATGGCTGCAGACAAAACAATGCCCATAGCCATCATTGGCATGAACATGAAGTTCCCAGGTGATGCAGTGTCCGCGCAGTCATTCTGGGAACTGATCATGAGCGCAAGAAACGTATCCAAAGAGATACCCGCCGACCGTTTCAAGATAGATTGCACGTAGTCCTTCTCCAAAAAGCACACTCCTCCACATGCTAACTCAAATGCCCAGCATTCTACCACCCCGACCCAAACCGCCTAGATAGCGTAAGTCTACCCAACTAACTCTAACGTCAAACAATTCAATTGACCCGAACCCCAACAGGTTCGCATCAGAAATGCACACTTCATGACTGAAGACCCCCGCGCCTTCGATGCCCCCTTCTTCAATATGTCGCACGCCGAAGCTTCAGTGCTCGACCCACAACAACGCGGCCTCCTCGAAGGCGCCTACCGCACCTTCGAAAACGCTGGCATCCCCATGGAATCCCTCTCACGAACCCCGACATCCGTCTACTGTGCCTCCTTCTCTCGCGACGGTGAAACAATAACCGGCCGCGATTTTGCGTCGCAGTCCCGGTACCACGCTACAGCCAACGGCTCCTCAATGCTCAGTAACCGCATCAGCCATTTTTTCGATCTCGCAGGGCCGTCACTGACGGTGGATACGGCGTGCTCGTCCGGCCTGTATGCACTACATCTCGGTGTACAGAGTATACTAACGGGCGAGAGCACAATGTCGCTTGTATGCGGCGCAAACACGTTTATCACGCCAGAGAGCCAAGCGCTTGCGCTTAGCAACGGCGGGTTCCTCAGCGTAGACGGCAAGAGTTACAGTTTTGACGCCAAGGCGAATGGATATGCGAGGGGTGAGGGATTCGGCTTTGTGCTGCTGAAGCCCCTAGATGCGGCAGTTAGAGATGGGGATGTGGTGAGGGCGGTGATCCGGGCGACGGGGGCGAACCAGGATGGTAGGACGCCGAGTATTACACAGCCGAGTCAGCAGGCGCAGCTGGATCTGCTGAGAGATACGTATCGTGTTGCGGGGTTGGATGTTGCTGATACCGGGTATGTTGAGGCTCATGGTACAGGAACGCCTGTTGGTGACCCGATTGAGGCGTCTGCTATAGGGCAAGCTTTCCGAGATGGTCGTAGTCTTGATAGGCCGCTTTATATTGGGTCAGTCAAAGCGAGTATTGGTCACTTGGAAGGTGCTTCGGGCTTGGTGAGTTTTGGAAGACTTCTGACTCATGTGCGTATACACATTGCTAACTGATCTGGTGTTTAGGCTGGTGTCATCAAAGCTGTTCTTGCACTGGAAAAGGCAGTAATTCCGCCAATTGCAATGTTTGAAAAGGCCAATCCTGCCATTGATGCAGAGGACCTTCAGCTCGCGGTAAGAGCCTCTTTTGCAGACTGGGAGAAGTGTTCTCATTGACTTGGTTTAGTTCCCTAAAGAAGCAGTCCCATGGCCAGTATCAGAAGTTCGCAGAGCATCAGTGAGCTCCTTTGGATACGGAGGTAGTAATGCTCATGTGATCCTTGATGATGCATACAACTATCTGCGTAGCCGCGGCTTAAAGGGCCTACATAAATCCGTCAGCGGATCTCTGCCTACAAATGGACATGCAAACGGACATACTAACGGACACACCAATGGAAGTACCAACGGGCATTCCAATGGGCATTCCAATGGGCATACCAATGGGCACACCAATGGCCACGCCAACGGACACAGTAATGGCCACTCCAACGGCAACAGCACCGTCCCATCAACAACCCCCTACGCCATCCTCCCCTTCTCCGCCGCAGACAGCGACGGCACAAAGCGCCAAGCAGAAGCCCTCCGAACCTTCCTCTCCACCCACAATACCCCCTCCTCCACAGACTTCCTCTCAGACCTATCCCACACTCTTTCCTCGCACCGATCGCTCCTCACATTCCGCTCCTTCGCCGTCGTCTCCTCCCTCAAAGATGACCTCACAGCCCTCATCTCACCCAGCATCTTCAGCAGCACCTCATCTTCGCCCGACCTCTCCTTCGTCTTTACAGGCCAAGGTGCACAGTACGCTCGTATGGCTACCGGACTCCTGCACTACCCAGTTTTCCGTCAGAGCCTAGCGGAGTGCGACGCCTATCTCACTACTCTTGGTAGCAGCTGGTCTGTTCTGGAGGAGCTCGAGAAGGACAAGGAGAGCAGTAGAGTCACAAAGCCCGCGCTATCACAGCCTCTCTGTACTGCTATACAAATTGCTCTTGTCGATCTGCTCCGTACATGGGCCATTGTTCCTCGTGCGGTAGTTGGACACTCGTCAGGTGAGGTAGCGGCTGCGTACTGTGCGGATGGGTTGGATCGTCAGAGTGCATGGCGCGTGGCTTACTTCCGTGGTGTTGTGGCCGACAAGTTGGCTTCTGACTCGGCGAGGGAATCGACAACGATGATGTCGGTGGGTTTGGGCAAAGACGCTGTCCAGAAGTATCTAAAGGCGGAGCCAACTGTGACGGTTGCGTGTGAGAACAGCCCCGTCAATGTGACCTTGTCAGGTCCAAAGGCAGCAATCTTGCGGTTGTTTGATACATTGGATGCTGAGGAGGTTTTTGCACGGAAGTTACCTGTGACTATTGGATATCACTCGGAAGCACTACGCGATGGCGCCGTTGAATATGAGGGTTTGCTGGCTGGGATATCTGCGCCGGTGAAAGATACGAAAGAGCCCAGCAAAGTCGCCTTCTTCTCGTCTACAGAAGGTGACTTCATCACACTGGGAAGTCTTGTGAGGCCGAACTACTGGGTAAAGAACCTTCTCTCCCCAGTCCTCTTCACCGATGCTGTAACAGCGCTCGTCAGCGAGCGGAAGCAAGCCACCAAATTCTTCGTTGAGATCGGACCGCAATCTGCTCTCAGGCGGCCCGTCAAAGATATCCTCTCACAACTCGGAGAAGGCGAGGAAAAATGGTCATACGCTGCTGTACTTGATCCCCGCAAACCCGACGTCCGCTCCCTCCTCGAAACTATTGGCGCCCTTTGGAGCGCCGGTATACCCATCGACCTAAACCTCCCCAACCAAGCCTCCATCCAGCCCACAGCCCAGCCAAAGCGTGTAACAGACCTCCCCTCATACCCGTTTTCCCGCGCCAAACTTTACTGGGATGAACCTCGCATCAGTGCCCTCTACTCCCAGAGACCCTTCCGCCGACACGCCCTCCTTGGTCTACGCGAAAATGACTTTAACTCCGCTCAGCCGACCTGGCACCACAAGATCCGCCTCGCTGAGGCCCCATGGATCGTCGACCATGCCCTTGAAGGCTCTCCACTCTATCCCGGCACGGGTATGCTCGTCATGGCCATCGAGGCCGCACGGCAGCTCCTCCCACCGAGCGCAGAGATCAGTGGGTACAAACTTGAAAACGTACGGTTTATGCGGTCTATCCCTGTGAATGAGTCGGAGAAAGGCACTGAGGCGAAGATCTACCTTCAACCACGCCGGCATACTGCCAAAGACGCTGCGCAACGCTTGTACGACTGGCGAGTATTCACGCTCGGTGGTGATGAGTGGATTGAGTGCGCGTATGGTAGCATCCGTGTCGAGCTTGAGGAAGCAGAGACCTCGCCTGAGACAGCCGCTCGCAAAGCTAGATGGGCCAGCGCTGTAAGCCAGGAGCATGCAAGCACAGCAGGACAGTGCACATTGAGTGTGCAGAGCGGGCAACTGTATGAGAACTTGAGCAAAAAATCCGGGTTCGACTACGGGCCATATTTCCAGGGCTTGCGGGAAATCAAGTACTCTCGCAATGGATGTGCGTCGGGTACGCTTGCACTACGGGACTATGCAAAGAATATGCCCTACGCCGATGAGGACCCTTGTGTGATTCACCCCACAACGTTCGACTCAGTCTTCCACGTGGGATTCGTTTCGCTCAGTATGGGTGGATGGGAGGCGATACCAACGCTCATGTTCAGCAACCTCAAGGAGCTATGGGTCTCGCACAAGCTATTCACACTGCCCGGTAATCCGCTGTTGCACGTCGCGACAAAGGAGGTGGCTCGCACCTTTAGGGAGTTTGAGTGGGATGCTAGCACCTTACTTGCAGAGACAGGCGAGCCTGTTATCGTTGCCAGGGGCGAGCGCGGAACTGTCATCGCTGGCGCCGGCAGCAGCGCCCGCAATGATGACGACGGTGCTAGTCGCTTCTCATATGGCATTGACTTCAAGCCCGACCTCTCACTGCTAGACAAGACCGAAACTGAGACTCATCTCAAGGACCTATATGCGCGGGACCCGCAGTTTTCGCCGGACCCTAAGGACGCCGAGGCTGTCGATCGTGCCGATGCTATTGCGCTGTACTTCATTGAGCAAGCACTAGATAAGATAGAGAACGGCGAACCGTTGGAGCTCGATAACCACTTAACCAAGTATGTGGATTTCCTGTGCAAGGTTCGCGCCAATAGGCACAAGTACACGTTGGCATCGCGGGGGCTAGGCCATTTGACTATCGAGGATGTCTTGCGTGAGGCAGATAACGAGCCAACCCAGAAGCTAGTGAAGAAGGCTGGCGAGCATCTCTATGGCATTTTGGCGGGAACAGATAATGCGTTACAGATTATCTTTGAGGGCAATCTTGCTAATGGTAAGTCCAACAAAACAGGCTGAGAGAGGGCAATGATAAAACTAACATGGGGGGACAGATTTCTACCATTGCGACTTCTATTCACGCCACTACCGCAAAGCTGGCGCATATATGAACATGCTAGCGCACGCGAACCCCCAGCTAAGGATCTGTGAGGTTGGTGCAGGAACGGGCAGTGCCACGAGCAAGGTACTGCCGTTCCTGATTGACACTGATGGCCTTGAGGGTGATCGATTGGTTCGGTATGTTAATTTGGGCATCTCCCTCCTCTCCCTTGTACTGACCATTCTCTCAGATTCGGCGAGTACGCATACACCGATGTTTCAGTCGGTTTCTTCGAAAAAGCGCGCGAAAAATTTGCCTTTGCCGAGAAACATATGCGCTTCGCCAAACTTGACCTTGAAATCTGCCCATCCCTTCAAGGCTTTGAACTCGGCAGCTATGATGTGATAATGGCCTGTAACGTAATCCACACCACATCAGATCTCATGAAATGCCTTCGCGACCTGTACGCCCTCCTACGCCCTGGAGGTAAGCTGGTTATGATGGAGACCACTGTCGACAACATCCGTGACGGCATCATCTTCGGTTTGTTGCCGGGATGGTGGATGCGTGAGGGTCATTGGTGGGACGGTGAGGATGTTGACGCTGTGCCCGGAGAGGACGAGGCACTGGGACCTATCCTCACTGAGGACGGATGGGATGCCGCACTAAAGACGGCAGGCTTCTCGGGTGTAGACATGGTGTTCAGGGACAACGAGTACAAACCTCGTCATCGCGTCTCAACGCTCGTAGCAACAAGGCCAGAGGAGGTTGAAACCGAAGCTGAGCGCGAGCACTGGGTCATTCTCGCGGATCCCGCGCAGGCTACTCATGCCGATGTGCTGAAGGCGAAGCTCGCTGCCGTCCCATGGATCGGCAAGACGGAAGCGTACACTCTCGAAGGTCTGGTTGCCGCTGGATTGGAGCTGAGCAACACCAAGGTCATCAGCTTGCTCGAGATTGACACGCCCCTCCTGGGTACCATTGCAGGTTCGCAATTCGAAGCCCTCAAGAAAATCAGTTTGGATGCTAAGACGGTCCTCTGGCTTACATGCGGCGGCAGTCCTGGTGCTGGCAACCCTGCCGCTGAGATGGCAGTCGGTTTCTCGAGAAGTGTCTGCTCTGAGCGAGGTGATCAGTCCTTCATCACACTGAGCTTGGAAACCGAGGATCTGGCTGAAGGATCAAGCCATATAGTACGTCTTCTCAAGCACTTCCACAAGGCGGGAGGTAGCAGGAGCGCAGATGCCGAGTCGGAGTATGCAGTTCACAACGGCCTCATCCATATCCCGCGCATCGTCCCACAAAAGAGCGTCAATCAGATTCTCGCCACGCGGGCCAAACTCCCTGATAAACTCAGCTTCGCACTTGGTCAAGCCGCCCCCAAGCCGCGCGTAAACCTGACCATCCAACAGCCCGGTCTCCTTGACACGCTCTACTACACTGAAATCCCTACTCCCAGCACCGAGCTGCAATCAGGTGAAGTTGAAATCGAGGTAGCAGCTGCCTCCTTGAACTTCCGTGATGTAATGATCGCTCTGGGTCAGGTGCCTGGCGACGGCCTCGGCCTCGAGGGCTCAGGAACTGTCACCCGCGTCGGTCCAGGCTGCAAACACTTACAACCTGGCGACCGCGTCATGTACTTCATCTTCTCGACAGGCGGCTGCTGTGGAACCTATGTACGTTGCGATGAGGCCTCGACACGCAAGATTCCGCGCGAAGATATCTCCTTCTTGGACGCGGCCGCTATCCCTGCAGTGTGGGCTACAGTTGTGTATGCGTTTGATTATGTGGGCCGGCTGCGCAAGGGCGAGAGCGTATTGATCCATGCCGGAGCAGGTGCAGTGGGTCAAGCTGCTATTCAGCTCGCACAGCTGCGCGGGGCGGAGGTCTTCGTTACGGTAGGAAGCGAGTGGAAACGCAAGTTGGTGAAAGAGCTTTACGGCCTCGCAGACGATCACATCTTCCACAGCAGAGAAGCCAGCTTCGTTGACGACGTGTTCCATGCCACAGCCAACCGCGGCGTCGACGTTGTCCTGAACTCCCTCGGCGGCGAACTCCTCCAACACTCATGGCTTTGCACTGCGCCCTTCGGCCGCTTCATTGACATTGGCAAAGCCGACATCCTTGCCAACAATACACTCGAGATGGGTCATTTCCTACGCAACGTCACCTTTGCGGCTATCGACGTTGCGGGAATGTACGCCGAGAACAAACCACTCATGCAACTTGTGCTCGACGATGTGTTCAGTCTATTTGCAGCGAACCCTGGGTTGCACAACCCCAAGCCGCTGCATGCATTTGCGCCAAGCAAGATCGAAGAGGCGATGCGCGCTTTGCAGGGAGGCAAGATTGCTGGCAAGGCAGTCATTGATTTCCAGATGGCGGGTGATTTAGTAGTGTATCAGCCCGTACGGACACCGGCATACGGCTTTGAGGCACAGGCTACCTATGTCATTAGCGGTGGTTTGGGCGGTTTGGGGCGTGAAATCATGCGCTGGATGGCCTCTCGCGGTGCCCGGCATTTCCTCGTCACCTCGTCTCGAGGTGTGGCCGGGCGTGCCGACGTAATTGCTTTCATCAAAGAGATGGAAGCGCAGGGTGTCGTGGTCCACGCGCCGGCGTCGGATATCTCCAACCGCGCTGTTCTCGAGGCTACCCTTGAGGATGCTCGCAAGACACTACCGCCCATCAAAGGCTGTATTCAAGCAGCAATGGTTTTGTCAGACAACATGCTCTCCAACATGACTGTCGAGCAATACCACCGCGCCCTAGCCCCCAAGTACCAAGGCTCTTGGAACCTTCACGAGCTCCTACCAAAGGATATGGACTTCATGGTCTATCTCTCTTCTATGAGTGGCATCATAGGCAACCCCGCACAAGCTAACTATGCAGCCGGCAACACCTTTGAAGACGCGCTTGCGCGGCACCGCGCAGCTAATGGGCTAAAGGGAGTCTCATTCGATCTAGGTTTAGTCCTAGAGGCTGGATGGGCGAGTGATAACTTCGAAGATGTGACAAAGAGTTTGCGCGCTGGCCTGGGTGGACTGACGCAGAAGCAACTAATGGCAATTTTGGATGTCTTGTGCGATCCGGAGTATGACTGCACGGGTAGTGCGGCGCAAGTGGTCAATATCCACGACAAGCCTGTGAAACTATACAGGATGTTCCAGGATGGTGTGTTGCACTGGGCAGGCAAGCCGCTTTTCAAGAACTTGCTTCGTCTGGGCCAGGTTGAACTGGTCAATGGCGCTGGAGGTGGCGGCGAGGGTGAGGCCACGGCAGTTGACTATCTGGCGCTCATCAGGGCTGCAGCTAATGCCGAAGAGGCTGGGCAGATTGTTACGCTGGCATTGCTTGGGAAATTGAGCAAGTCACTATCAGTGCCAGCGGAGAGTCTCGATGTTGGCAAGCCAGCCTATGTGCTTGGTGTTGACTCGCTTATTGCAGTTGAACTGCGGTACTGGTTCCTCAAGCAGTTCGGCGTAGAGGTTCCTGTGTTTGTCATTCTGAAGAAGCAGTCGACCGCTGAGTTGTGTGGGCATGTGGCAGAGCAGGTAATTGCAGCAAAATGAGTTTAATGATAGCTATGATGTATATTAGTAATAGTTTAATGAAGGAGGAAAGCAGTGTGGTAGTGGAGCGATCATCGAGTGCAGGTCTGATCGGGATGCGGCCCCACTTCGCTTCCGCCGCCGAGGTTACGGTATGGTTTGGGTAGGCCCAAGTCCTTCACGCCGTCTTATGATAATAATGGCCCTGTCTAAGGGCGAGAAAAGATGAATTGTGTTATGAATTTCACAATTTTGCTATGTGCATGTACACGAAGAAGTGATCGAAACCGATGGTATCGAGATATACATTAGAACTCATCAGGTGCATCTAAGTTAGATACTACATATCACTTGGCTTGTACAACTTTGTGCCATTCAATCGAAAGGTTCCCGCATTGTAGCACTGCACGATTGCTACTTAGACGTACTTCTTGGTATATCCACAGCCTTTCACACTAAGAACGCCCCAACAAGTCTGAGATAGCCTGCATGACACAATCATCAAACGGCAATGGAGTTGATGTATCTGCCCAATGCTCGTCTCCTTCGACTCTTGGCTTTACAATATCCTCCGTAAGGCTAACATCAAGTTTGTGATCCAGCTGACGGATTGCATCAAATGCGTTGCTGAGTTATTACTCTCTTTTTCAACCCAACACACAACATGATCGGCTGCTCTGTAGATATCTGGCATAAGCTGTACCTGCAAAGTTCTCTTATCGTAATCCAATCGATTGATACAGATCGCATCAATCCATATTAGTCGTTCTCGTTCAGGAAACCTGAGGTATGGTAAGGCAGTGGCCAAATTGCGCGTGATATGGAGTTTGCCCTTTTCACGGCTTCGTACCAGGAGAGTTTTAGGGTCAGCTGGCGAACCCCATGTGTAAAAAGGCGCGTCGAAATTCAATGAACGGGATCTTTGGAAAGGGTTTAATCCTTCCCCTTACTGCTGTGACGATCGGAACCGTTGAGGTTGATAATATTTATAAAGGTTGACCTCGAGAGGTGAGTCAAAGGCTCTAGGCTGAATAGTGAGAAGTCGGATGTAACCCTTCTTTGAATTGATCGGAGCGTAGGTGTAGCTTTTTTCTTCAATTTGTGGTTCGGTGATACGGCGCTTCTTCGCGCCACATTCAGTCTCAGGTGGTCGCTTCTTTGTCGACTCGAATGCGGGTAACTGAGCCGGTTGATCTCTGGCTGACATGTCCAAGATGAAAGAGGGCTAGAGGCACTTTGAGACGGAAGGCTTGTGTCATGGTGTATCGATTGTGACAACTGTTCGATACGACGAATTACCTGAGAGAACATATCGTGAAGTGAGTTATGTGAGCAGGCTGAGGAACTAGGTAGAAGGACCAGACTGAGGGCCTGGGTTAAGCCGTCAGGCTGATAATTATTCATGAACAAATGGCTGCCACATCGTAAATTCAAGCCACTCTTCAGGCGAGCAATCCTAAAAAGGGTGTACACAACATATGCATTCCGCAGCTGCGTCGATTCTGACAGGACGATGGGTATGAATGGCGGCGTTAGAGAGCTTTATCACTGGTCTGCGACGCACAACGCTTACATCATCGCAAAACGGTAACGTGTTTTATCAGTAAGCGGCCCACATCAGTAAGTGGCCCACCCCACCAAACTTGACGCGGCTCTTTGCGCAATTGCTCTACAACAACGCAATAATATTAGATAGAAATAAGAGGTATTATTCTTTATCTAGATTTACATGAAGTCCGAGTATGC